>NC_056745.1:525138888-525328888 GCF_019279795.1 Protopterus annectens
GAGGGGCACCATTACATCCTTAGATCTTGATGTGAACCCTTTTGTGATCAGATGGGTCACATAGAAGGATTTTCTAACCACCTTGGCAACATATTTATCAAAGGAAAGCTGACTATCTACTTGGGTCCCTAGATCCCTTATTACTTCTTCAGATTTCAGGGGGTTATGTCCTATGTGGTAGTTTGTGGGTACTCTGTTTTTTCCAAAGAGGATTACTACGCATTTTTTAGCATTTAGCTTGAGACCATGGCTTTGACACCATGCATCAGTCTCATTTAGGCCCTTCTGGAGGATATCCATGTCAGCTGGAGACTCTATTATAGCATCCAGTTTGCAGTTGTCCGCAAACTTGGTCAGCCACAGCCCTTCAGTACTTGCCTGTACTTCTGAGAAGTATATGCCAAACAGAAGGGGCCCCAGGACAGAGCCCTGAGGCACACCACTCGTTACTGGTCTGGATTCGGACATAAATCCCGCTACTCTTACTTTGTGGGATCTGTCTGAGAGCCAGTTTGTGATCCATCTTGTTACGTAAGGGTTTATGCCCAGGTTGGTGAGTTTATCAATAATACCCGAATGGGGAATGGTGTCAAATGCTTTAGCAAGGTCAAGGTAAGCCGTGTGTACCTCCTTTCCCTTATCTATAGCCTGAGTAACTGTCTCAAAGAAGTCCACCAGGTTCAGGAGGCATGATCTGCCCTTGATGAAGCCGAACTGTGTGGGGTCAAGTGTTTGGAGGTTCCCAGTCTCTCCATTTATGAGTTCCATAATGATTCGCTCCATTGCCTTACAGATCAGACTGGTCAGGCTTATTGGTCAGTAGTTCCCAGGGTCGGTTGTGGGCCCACCCTTGTGCAGCGGAACCACCATTGCTGTGCGCCATTCTATGGGCACATATCCTGTCAAGAGGCTGAGACTGAACGGGGTATTCAGATGCGGGGTTAATTCATTTTGGAGCCCGCGTATGACACAGCCTGGGACACCATCTGATCCCATGGAGGCAGTGTTTTTAGCTTTAGATAGAGCCTTATTAACCAACACATCAGTAATAATTGGGGTTAAACAATCCCCTGGAATAGTAATAGGCCCTGTAGGTGGTGGGGGAGGGGAGGGAATTTGCACTGAACCTGTCAGCCAAGATGTTGCCAATGTCAGTGGGGTCAGTGAATTTTGTTCCATTTTGTACTAGCTCAGAACAGACCTGAGTGTTGCCATTTAGGTTTTTGAAGTAACCATAGAAGGCCTTATGGTTATCCTTGGCATCCGTGGCAACTTTCTTTTCGAAATTGGCTTTAGTTGACTTGATGAGGGCCCTCAGTTTCTTACTAATGCTGATCAGGGATGATTTTTCTACTTGAGATCTGGCCTTTTTTTTGTATAAGTCTCCCCCTTTTATTGTATAGTTTGCTTATGGCCAGGGTCGACCAGACTGGATTCTTCTTGCTTGAGGAAGGAGTCTTGGTTTTATTTGAGATAGTATGGTCCATGCAATCCTGAAGATTTATATAAAGTGCCTTGGTGTAGGATTCTGCATCCTGGATATCATTATCCTTCTGCAAGGGAACAGTGAAGCTTTCCACTTCTGATGCTAGTAGTTTGAAGTTTGCTTTGGAAAGGTTTTTTATGATGGTTTCTTTGACTGGGGGAGGTGGAGGGGTGAGGATGTCCAGGGTTATCAGTTTGTGGTCTGATCTGACCAGAGATGGAGTGATAACGGGTGTGGTACAATGGGCGCCTATATTTGTGATGACTAAATCCAATATGTTGTCCCTTCTAGTGGGAGAACATACCAGTTGTTCAAGGGCAATTGAATTTATAAATTCTAT
The DNA here is from genome assembly GCF_019279795.1 of Protopterus annectens. Taxonomy (NCBI): domain Eukaryota; kingdom Metazoa; phylum Chordata; order Ceratodontiformes; family Protopteridae; genus Protopterus; species Protopterus annectens. The sequence goes on from NC_056745.1 coordinate 525,140,715, forward strand.
GAACCACTGGGCATAGGAGTTAGAACTTTGGTAGTTTGCCCAGTCTATACCAGGGTAGTTGAAATCACCCAAAATAATGGTGTTGGGTAGGGCCTTTATATTTTCCAATGCCTCAAGGAATGCTGAGTGAGCATCTTGGGACATGGTGGGCGATTTATAACAGGCTACGACTTGAAATGTGGTTTTGCCTGCTGATAGTTGCGCATGGATGATTTCTGGGGCATCATGCTGCACCACTAACCTGGAGATGTGGGTATCTTTGATGAATATGGATACACCTCCACCCTTTGTACTGCGATCCGGTAACTGAGGCCGGAAGGTATGATATGAATTGTAACCTGGTAGTGCTGGGGTACTCTCTGGAGCCTTGAACCAGGTTTCCGTCACTGCACAAACATCGATTTTCTCCATACTGAGGAGTGCTTCGAGTGCGTGCATTTTGAGGTTGAGACTTCTGGCGTTGAGTAGCATTACCCCTAGTTTTTGGTTACCTGCGCTGGTTACGGTGGTTGGTTTGTCCTTTGAGCCTTGCCTAAAAAAGGCACTATGGGGATGGCAAGAGCCTTGGCCAGTATTCGAAAGCCCAGGGGTTGACAGGTGCAAACCATCTCTGGCAAAACAGCGAGGCTTGTCTATCATGTCATCCCAGGCAGACAGACACTGGATCCCCTTAGAATGACACCAGAAGCTTAGCCAATTGTTGAAATTGATCATTTTGCCTTTGTATTGTGGTATCATTCTAGGTGAAGGTAGTATGCTACTCAAGGTCAGGGTCATACCAGCTTGGGCTACATGATCAGAGAGCTCCTCAATGTCTCTTTTCATGTAGTCCAGGGAGGTATGTCTTAGATCATTCACACCAACATGTACAATGACAGTGTCATACCTGTACTTGTTCTGGAGTGACCTAAGTGCCTGTGTTATGTGGCGGATCCTAGCACCAGACAGGCAGCTGACAGTAACCTTCTTCTTGTTCAGCCTGGTGAGTGGAACATCTGTGTGCCTTACTATAGTGTCTCCTATTACTAGCATGTTGGGTATAGTGTTTTGCCTTAGGGGCTGTTGTGAGGCACACTGCTAAGGTGAATTATGTGTTTTCTGGCTTGTGTTTGGAGGTGCAGGTTGCTTGCTTGTCTGCTTTGGAGGGCACTGTTTCTTTTTCAGATTGGTACCTAGTGCCTCTGAATATGTTTTTGTGTATTTATGTGTATGTTTTGCCGGTGCTTGTTTTGTAGATCCATGTGTGACTGGTGGTGTGATGCTAGTGTGTCTCCTCCTCTTGATTCTCTGTTACAGTCATGGATTTCTAAATCAAAAGTATTAGTTAAGGTCACAATGCATGTTTAATGTCATCAGCAAATTCAAACAGTAGTACACACTTTATTTCAGAATTGATGTTTAATTTTATTAACAAATATGAGTTGTGGTTAACATAAAATATTAAAACGTTGACAAAAATGGCAAGAGAAGAGTACTTAAAAGTCAAATTCATTATCTTGGTCATCCTGATACTGTTCTGTGTGCTTCTTGTTTTCTTGGGACTTTGGAAGCTGTTTATTGGTCTGCATACTACCTGTAAAGATATGAAATCACTAGTGTTAATGCAGAATTAGTACCTACTGCTTTAAACAACATCCATCTCAAATGTATTTAATGGATGAACACACACATTGTACTCATAGGGTAATACGTTTATACTACGCTAACAACCACAGGGGGCTTTTTTAAGCCTAGCTATGCATTCCAAGTGTAGCTGACAAGTTTGGGGATGTATATGTAGGCTATGGCTTGGGTGGTCAAGCATTTACAGACTTCCTCTCTCCATTACAGACATAGGTGCCAGACCAGAGGGTAAAGTTCCGATTCCCGATTCACTTGTCCAAATTACACATAAATTGGGTTAGGGAAGAACTCTGCTTCACATGGATTGAAAGCCTATTCCAAAGAATGGGGTATTTATCTGAGAAACGTGCTGGTCCCTCCAACATGTTCTATTTATGTTACAAGCAAGTTTAAGTCCTTCAACCTGGCATTTCTGATGCTTTTTGTTTTGTAGATATGCAGAAGGTCCATCAGAGAGGATCCAAGGCTGCCCTGTATGCCAGGCATACATTACCCCTCAACAATCTGTACGATAATGAGCACAGGGGAAGGCTACTCCCAGTAGTAGACAGAGACAGCAACATTTACTAGAGCTGAGCTTGTATTTATTGAAATTAGTCACTCTTCAACCACTTTTCATAGATGTTAAATTGTGGCATGATGCTAGCCTCATGCTAAAGAACCACCATTGTTAATATGAGACACATATAAATGTAGCACTGGCAGACAGCTACTCTGTGTCTAAGAAATGTTACACTAAAATTTACAAAACATTAACAGTGCAAATACTGACTGCAGTACTGCCAACACACATACCTATATATACCTATATACAAGTAAAAAAAAAATTCACACAACAATATGCAAACAATAATCCATGGCAGAAGTGTACATTATAGTTGCACTTACACCTGAATGGCAAGGTTTGTTTATGACAATTTTGTGTCCAAAATTTTTACAGCACAGTCACAGGTGTTTCATAGGTGTTAAACAGGGAACTGATGTACTAAGTTAGATGTATAACACTTCAGTGGTATGACTCTATGAATTGTGGGCAGAAACCCATGCAGTCAGGAGGGAAGATGGGACAATAACAAAACTGTTCCTTGCAAGAGTGAAGTGTTTAGTCTGAAGGAGCATGTGCAAATTGAACTATTAGCAACAACAGTCAAGAAAACAAAGAGCAAGTTATACTCAGAGGGAAACTGAGTTTACTGCCTTGAATGTATTCAAAACCATGAAAGAAGAATATGCCATTTGTTCTTCCTAATGTGCTGATAGCACTTTATGCTACACTATATTAATATAACAGTATACACTGTCAGGAGATGAAAAGAATACATTGAAGAGCTCCTAAATCTTTGGGATGTGCACTTAACTGCAAAGGCAATGCCATGACCAGCTGGTTGGACTAGGCCTATTTCTGTATAAAGAGGTCACTGCAGTGATTAAACAGTTACACTACAACATGGTTGTAGGCATTGATAACATCTGTCTGGAAAGCTGGAAGGAACCTAGACATTGCAAGGATGTTGTGGTTTATATGCCTTTTCGTTACTGCTTAAAAGATGGCATATGTTCTTCTAGATTGTCAAACAGTGGTGGAGATCCCTATTTTCACAAATGAAGATAAGATAGTATATCATATTTACAGACAGATCACATTCTATTGCTTCCCTGGGATAAAATGCATTAGGGTGCTGGAAATGAGACCAAATCTAACAGATGGATGTCCAATTTAGAAATAATGCAAATTCCATCCTGACTTTGGATCAGTGAATAAATTCTTTATCACTGAAAATATGTTGGGGAGGTTGTAGTAATTTACTATTGTTGCCTATATATGTTTTTTGGACATATCTAAAGCAAATATACTGTGTACCCTTGAATGTCTTGTGGGAGGTGCTACTGTATTTGAGGAGTGCCTGTTGCATTCTTGAAAACATAATACTTTTGTTTTCATTTTTTATTTTAAGCAAGCACACTGGACCCTAGGGTCCCCTTTCTACTATTCAGCTACAGTCCATTAGAAATCAAATACTACAGTGTTTCGACAGAAATTCAATACAAGAGAAAATCAGGTAGGTTGTTGCACAATACAGACACAGAGTCTTCTTTCCTAGTTCCCAGCATGATTAAACAACATACACAGAGCTTGAACAAAACTTCTTTTACAATGCACTGATTCACATGGTCAGTACAATGAAACAGAGCTCTAGACACTGTTTTCATTTAAATATATCATTTTCAAGCAAAGGAAAATATGACAGTGCTACTGATCAAATCTAGAAGCCTAAACCTCCACAAGAAAATCCAGTTCCAACAAACCATTCTCACAATGGAGGATGTTGGCTTCTGTGTAGTGACTAAGACATGGTTTAAAATTAGAAGTTATGTACCTACCATAACGTTCCATGTTAGTTGTCTTCTCTCGCCTTCTTTCTTGCTGGATGGGTTCGGAGCCGATCCTCGGCTCACTGCTTTAGCTCGAGAACTCCTTTTACCAGCTCGAGGCAACCCTATATCCCATGATGCAAGGCGGAACTACCTCAGATCTCATTTGGTAGCTAACTTACCCTGCTAAAGACTATCCTAACAGAATTAGGAACAATGGTTCCTAAAAGAAAATCCTCCTAACAACGTACCGGAGGAAACAATCTAATAGGAACTCTCCAAGATCTGTCCAGGCCAGGGGAAGGAGGGAGAAAGAAAGAAGAGAAGACAACTAACATGGAACGTTATGGTAGGTACATAACTTCTAAATGTTAAGTTGTCAATCTCGCCTTCATTCTTGCTGGATGGGACCGTCCTAGCACCTGTGTCCCGGGTGGCTCAATGGAACAGACTCTTGAGAACCGTGGAACCAAAACTGGCCCTATCTCTAGAGGCCAAGTCCAACTTGTAATGAGAGACAAAGGTATGAGGCGTGGCCCAAGTAGCTGCTGCACAAATGGTATCAATGGGTAGTCTATCCTGAAAAGCTGCAGAAGTGGATAGACTCCTGGTTGAGTGTGCTTTTGGCTTAGAAGATAGCTGTTTGCCCTGAGAGAGTACACATAGGAAATAGTGGAAGTCAACCATCTGGATAAGGTCACTTTAGATACTGGAAGACCTATCCTGTTTTCTGCATAGGAGACAAATAATTGGTCCGATTTTCTGAATTGTTTAGTTCTATGCAAATAGTACCTGAGCTGACGATGGACATCCAAAAAATGCAGTTTCTGTTCAGCTCTGTCGGAATAGTTTGGGAAAAAGACTGGTAGATCTATAGATTGGTTAATGTTGGTTTGAGATATGACTTTGGGAAGAAAGGAAGGGTTAGTTCTTAATGATACCCTGTCCTTATGAAAAACCAAATAAGGGGAACGGATGCAGAGAGCTTGAATCTCGAAACCCTTCTTGCAGAAGTGACAGCCAGTAAAAATATAGTTTTCCAGGTCAATAACTTCAAAGAACATGAAGCAGACGGTTCGAAGGGAGGTAGTATTAAGGATGCCAACATTAAGTTTAGATCCCATTGCGGAGGAGGATGCTTTATAGGTGGTTTTAGGAGGAAAACTCCTCTCAGAAAGGCCTTGCATAACCTATGAGACATAATGTTATTGTCATGCAGGCCAACATGATACTTAGAAATAGCAGCCAGTAGTACTTTGACTGTAGATGACGAGGATCCTGAATGAAAAACCTCCGCCAGGAAATCTAAAACCGAATGTACAGGAGCAGTAAAGGGGTCAATATTTCTGGAATTGCCCAAATAGAAACGCCACTTGCTAGCATAAACAGTCCTAGTGGGCGACTTCAAGGAAGAGACTAAAATGTCTCTGACTGAGTCCGAAATCATCGGTAGCCTGGCTAGGGTAGGAAGTGGAGCAACCAAGCAGTGAGGTTGAGAGAATGAATGGCCCGGTGCTGCTGACCCGATTGGTGGATCAAGAGATCCGAACTGGGTCCAGATGCCAGGGCTGCACCAGAAGGTGACGATGCAGAGACGGAAACCAAATTTGTCGAGGCCAATATGGGGCAATGAGGATCAACTTGGCTCTCAAAACGGTGGCTTTCTGAATGACTTGTGGAATCAAGGGAAAGGAGGAAAAGCGCAGAAGTCCCCGGGCCAATCCTGGGTTAGAGAGTCTCTCAGAGGTTGGCCTGGAAGGGGAAAGAGAGTGAAGAAATTGGGGCACTTGTTGTTTTGAGGAGTAGCAAAAAGATCGCAACAAGGAGTGCCCCACTTCAGAAAAATCTGATCCACTACAGATTGATTGAGAGACCACTCGTGAGGCATCAGAATGGATCTGCTCAGCTTGTCCGCTAATAGGCTGGACCTGCCGGCGATGTGCGTTGCTATCAGAAACCGCTGAGAAGAGATCGCCCACTGCCAAAGTCTGAGAGCTTCTCGACATAACGGATAGGACCTGGTCCGCCCTGCTTGTTGATGTACCAGACCACGGACATGTCGTCGGTCTGTACTGCAATAGTCCCCGTGGGAAGAAAGTCGTTGAGGGCTTGCAACGTTAAAAGCACTGCTCTCATCTCCAGGACATTTATGTGCAGATGGTATTCTATGGGTTGCCACGTCCGTGGACCATCCTGCCCTGATAATGCCCCCACCCGATCAGAGAGGCATCCGTAGTGACTGTGGCAACTGGAGGAGGGGAATAAAGGGTCGGCCCTGATGAAGAAGAGGGAAGATATCCACCAGTTCAGATGAGCTTGGCACGACTGTGTTACCAAGATTTCGTGCCTCATCGGAGACTGTGGTACGACCACTGCGTGAATAGCATCCACTGCAGAAGACGCATGTGGAAGCGAGCCAGTGGTAGAAGAACAATGGCCGCAGCCATAAGACCTAGAACCTTCAGTATAAATCTGGCTTTGATCTTGTTGCTTTGCTAAAGAAGCCGAACAAATTTTGGATGTCCAGAATTCTTTGATCTGTTAGTCTGGCTAACATTTTGACGGTGTTTAATTCTGCGCCTATAAAGGTGATAGATTGGCAAGGCAGCAGAGAAGATTTTTCAAGTTTACTGAAATTCCCAAACTCCTGCAAAGCTGTAGAGTGTAGTCTCTGGACTGAAGAAGCTGACACTTGGTGGTGGCGGAGAGGAGCCAGTCGTCCAAATAGGGAAACACCTGGAATCCTCGACATCTCAGATGAGCTGTGACCACTGCCATGCATTTGGTAAACACTCTGGGGCTGTAGTGAGGCCAAAGGGCAGGGCTCTGAATTGGTAATGACTGGTCCCTAGCGAAGCGGAGAAACCTTCTGGAGCGTCTGTGAATCTTTATGTGATAGTACGCATCCTGAAGGTCTATAGAGCACATCCAGTTGTCCTTGCCCAGAAAGGGCAGAATGGACTGAAGCGTGACCATCCGAATCTTGCCTTCCTGACAAATCTGTTCAGATTGCTCAGGTCTAATATTGGTCTCCAATCTCCCGTCCTTTTGGGGACCAAAAGAATCTGGAGTAGACGCCGGATCCTACCTGGTCTGCTGGCACAGTCTGGGCGGCTCTTTTCTAGGAGCTTTGAAACCTCCTGTTCTGCCAAATCCCTTTGACCAGGTGAGATGTCTGGAAGGGATTGTAGAGGTACGGAAACCTTCAAGGGGATTTTGTAACCCTCGGATATAATCGACTGTACCCACATTTCTTGAGATAGGGATTGCCAGGCTACTGGGTACAGCGAAATCCTTCCCCCGACTGCCTCCAAGGGTGGACAGTCGGGCAACACCTCAGGGATGCTGAAAGGGCTTCTCAGGAAGAGACTCCCTGTTGCCCTGGTTCTGAGGGCCCCCTGCCTCTAGGGCGGCCTATTATTGTTACCCCTCTGCCTCTGGGGTAAACTGACCACGTGTGTCCGTGTAGCTCCTTGGGCTTTACGGAAGACATCTTCCCCTTCTGACCCTTGGGGTATGGTCTAGAAGGAGTGGAAAACTGGACTCCAACGGCAGAAAGAGTTTTACCGTCCTGCTCACACCTGGTCAAGGTATCCTTCACCTGAGGTCGAACAAAGCTGAACCATCAAAGGGGTATTAGTGAAGGACGCCTTAAAGGGGTCCAAAATTACAAAGCCGCATCCAGGCTTGGCGTCTAAGAGCAACTCCTGTGCCTGCGGCCCTGCTCGCTCCATCGGCCGCATAGGATATGAGCCGCATTGAGGAGTTAGATATGGAATTCAGGATAGCAAGCTGCGAGGCAATCTTTTCCTGAGCCCCAGCAGCAGAAGGATCCTGGACTACTTCTCCCAGTTCCTTGAGAACATCTCGTTGAAGCCTGGTGAAGTGACAAAGATAATTCACCGAACGCATAGCAAAGGTCGCTGAAGAAAACATCCGCTTTCCATACCTGTCCATGGTCCTAGAGTCCTTATTAGGAGGATGGACAGGTACTGAAGGATCCAGTTCCTTCTTAGTGGCAGCCGCCACCACCATAGCATCCACCGAGACACCCTTGGAAAGGAACTGTTTGTCGAAGGGGCTGTAATGAATTTGGATGGTCTTCTGGGGACAGGTTCCACAGAATCTGGAGAGCCACTACCTGCATAAGTGGGTCGAAGGCGGAGACACCCAGGAGGTGGAGGGTCGGGATCCAAAAGCCTCCAGGTATACCGACTCATCCTCGGAGGGGTCAATGGAGGCCAATTCCCCTCTGTTTGAGGAGCTCAAGGATGTCTGAAAAGGAGACATCCTCAGAGGGGACCGTGGGAACCCTCCGACTCATCTAAGTCGGTATCAGATGTAGTAGACTCAGGGAGTCTGTGTGTTTCCTCTGACACGTCCTCTTCCGAGGGGTTCCCCTGCAGGATCAGGAGAAACCTCGGAAGAGGAGGAAATTCCCAGTGGGGAAACCTGGGGCGATGGATTCCTGGGCCTGTGAGCAAGAGGTTGGCAAGAGGAATCTGCAGGCACTGAAGAGGGAGGAGCTAGAGGGATGGACCGTTGACCAGGCTCAGAGGCCAGGACACTCCTCATCACCTCAAAGGCTCCTCTCCCCAGGAGGCCGGAACACACCAAGAAACAGGAATGGCCGGCTCCAAAGAGAGAAGGCTCGAGGTCGATGTCGGCGCCGAAGCCAAGCCCGAGAGGGAGAGCGGGTCGGACAAGGGTCCGATGCCACTAGCCCCCTCGGAGCCGACAGTGGAAACCCGACAACCGGATCCCTCCAAGGAAGGTCTCAAGGAGGAGATCGGAGCCGAGGATGACGGAGCCGAAGGATGTATCGGCTCCGCATCGAAACAGTCACTGTCCCGAAGCTCCGGCCCGAACTGCGGTGTGGAGTCGGAGGAGGAAGTTCAAGGATTGGGGCTATAGAAGTCTGTTGAGACGGGCTATGGAGCATTTGGGCCAGTGCCTGAGACTTCAACAGCCTGCTTACCACCCTCTCTAAATTGTGGTCAGACAGCCTGGAAGATCTCGAAGATCGGCTCCGATGGCTCCGCTCCGACAAAAGAGGAGACCCGGGCCGAGTGGATACTCAGTATAGAAGGGGACCGGGATCTCTTGGTCGAAGCCATCGGAGCCGAAGTCCTGAACCAGATGGAGCCGAGGATATCTCGGCTCCGATGCTGGATAAAGTGTCGGCTCCAGCCGGAGCTGACAAGGCCACAGTAGTCAGGGTGTCGGAGCCGGTCGGCGCCGAACCTACTACTTGCAAAGAAGATGTATCGGCTCCAGGAGGAGCCGATGTCGGCTCCGATGGAGCCGGAGCCACCGAAGGAGGCTTGGACACTGTAGCCTGAGCCTTCGGTGGTTTAGGAGGTTTTCCTGACCCTAATTTAGGAGGAGAACCTTCAGGCTTAAGTAAGCCTCGGAGGATGAGTTTATTCCTCCTTTCCTGCAGGACTCTCTGGCTAAAAGCATGACATAAAGCACAGGAGTCCTGCAGGTGCAAAGGCCCTGGCAACACAAGAAGTGTGACCGTCTGTCAGAGACATTTTCTGACAGCACTGGTCACACTTCTTGAAGCCTGAGACCTTGCCTTCTTTGACATCCTAGGAGGATGGAAACACAAACAATCCCAACAAACACACAAATTAATCCCTACACAAACACACAGGAAGGAATAACCAATGGGAATTAGGCCTGACTAAAAAACTTTAGATAAAAGATTATAAAGGTTTAAAAACAAGGGAATAGGGTGGGCTGTAACTAACTACAGACTAAACTGACACTAAAAGGAAAATTAAACCCTAACTACACTTTTTCTTATTTCACAAGAAAAAACTTACCTCAGCTGGCAAAGGAGACCTCTTTCGCTAAGCGGCAAACGAGATCTGAGGTAGTTCCGCCTTGCATCATGGGATATAGGGTTGCCTCGAGCTGGTAAAAGGAGTTCTTGAGCTAAAGCAAGTCGGAGCCGAGGACCGGCTCCGAACCCATCCAGCAAGAATGAAGGCGAGATTGACAACTTAACATTGGCAGAGAGCACTCCAGCTGTGCTGGGCTACAATGCCTTCCACACATTTAAACTTGCTACTTCACAGGAGGGGAATAAGGAGGAAGTGTCTCAATGCTCATCCAGAACAGACTCACATCAAGGAGAGTAAAGCAGCATGATGTAACAGAGCTTCATGTCCAAATGACCATCAGAAAGTCCCATATCACTTATTAGCTAGCTTAGGAGCTTCATCTATGACCCAAGAAAACTACAAAGCTTATCTACAAGAACTTGAATCACTCAGTATTAATCAATACCATTTTCCTAAGTGATCTAAACTATCCAACTATAGACTAGGAAACCTATACTACCACAAGTGCAGAAACACAGAAATTCCAACAATTTGTCAATACAAATGCCCTGGAACAATTAGAGTACACAAAAGGGGGAATAACATTTTGGATGTTTTCCTTACTGATATGGGGGGGGGGGTGATCTAGCACCAACTCTTCCATGTCTTCATCACATGTTAGGTAAGCCATTTATTTTTGAAATAAAATTCAAACAAGAGATCAATTTCACCCAAGGTAACTTTAGAAATTTCTCTAAGACAAACTGCCTACTCCTACGTGATACATTGGCAAGCTTGAAAACTCCACAAAACCCAGTTAACTCCACTGAATATGCAGAAAAATGCACCTCACAATATACTAGAAAATTGCAGAAACAAACTCACATGGTGGAATCATAACATCAATATGCTTTACAATAAAAGGAAAAGAAGTTTGACCAAAAATAAAAGGAGTAATTCCCAGAATGCAAGATATCTTTTCAATAACATAAACAAACAACTCACGAGCTTAATAAAATCTATTAAAGCCACATTTGAGGCTAAAATAGCAACCTAAGCCAAAGATAATCAAAATACCTTTTTAGTTATGTTTGTAAACCCAAAAGCACAACTCAACAATGCACTGAGCTGATTGTGAATGATTTCACCTACACTGAGGCTGAAGATATAGCCAACCTACTTGGCCGATAAATTCAGCTCTAACTTCACCCCGCTCTCCCATCCATCTGTTCATCAAGATATTCCTGAAATTGGCTTGCCAACAGGTATCACATAAGACCAAATCCTACATTTGCTATCAGAAGAAAAAATACTGCATCAACGAGTCCTGACAATATCCTTGGATGCATCTTAAACAGCATGAAGCAAGATTTAGCCACCCCACTAACTACACTGTTCACCCTCAGCCTCCTTACAGGTCTTGTACCAACTGAATGGAGTACAGGTACAGACATTCCCCTACATAAGGGAGGACCTTCCACAGACCCAGGCAATTACAGTCCGACAAGTTTGACCAGCTTCATATGCAAAGCCATGGAAAGACTTGTCATGGTACTAATCAATCAGGACTTAGGAAACCTCCAAATACTGGACTCAACTCAGTTTGGATTAGCCAACAGCAGGTTATGTTTACTCAAACTGGTGGACTTTTTTGAATGGGTCACAATACAATGGATGAAGGTAAAATGGTACACACTGCATGCCTTGACATGGCCAAAGCCTTTGACACATTCCTCACATTGACACAGTAGAAAACCTACATAAATTGGGAATAAACCCCATGTCATCCATTGGACTGACAAGTGGCTCACAAATAGGATACAGGAATTCAAAATAGGGTAAGTTACCTTCACAACTGACCAGTCACCAGTGGAGCTCCCTTAGGGTTTGGTGTTGCAAATCTCCTGTTTGGCATCTACTTCCCCAAATGATTTAGCCATCCTGCAGGAAGGTTTGTCCCATCTAACCTACTTGAGTTGGGGAATAGCTGTTCCATTTAACCTGTCTGAGTTGGGGATTGCTGATGAAAGGCTTACTGTGTGCTTTACTGATTGGGTTTTAGCTTAAAATATGTTTCACCTTGCTCATGTTTAAGCCTCACATTTGCATAATGCTGTCCTTCATGCAGTGGCAGTTAGCAGTGTTCTTGTATAGATGCAAAAGCCTAGACGTTCAGTTTATCTCCCTAAACAGCTGTCTGTGAAATCCTTCCAAGCTTAAGGAGCAACTCAACTGTGCACTGAGCAGTACTGACTTAACTGATCAACCTTAGCCTACACAAAGTATAAGTCCCCCTTGTAGTCTCAGCTCTACCAGCACAGTCCTGTCAAAGTAACCAATTCCCTTTCCTAATAAAACATACAGAAAGAGCCTGCTATCATGGACAGGTATTTTCCCATCATCTCTCTGGGCAGCCTGATAGACACGGGCATCCTGAGGCAATGTAGCAATTATCTCATGTATACTGACAACCACTTACTCCTGAAACAAACAAGTACTTTATGTGAGAGATATGAAATTGGAGGCATAAGGACAAAGAGAGTGTCAAACAGGTTGTCAGTACACACACACTTCCCACACTAAATAAGGACATGATACATAAACCTACATATGCAGAGGTACTCACTAGTAACTTACCAAAAGATCCGAGGCCTCCTAAACGGAAACAACTTACACACATGACAATGCAAAAAAAAAAAAGAAAACATAGTAACACATACACAAGTGTCTCAACAAATATACCTATAAGGCGTAACACCACAAAACCTAATGTACTGGTCATAGGTGACTCCATTGTGAGACACACAGATGTTCCCCCCACCAGGCTAGATAAGGAGTGGGTTACAGTTAGCTGCCTGTCAGGTGCCAGGATCTGTCAAGTCACCTAACCACAAGTACTGGCATGACTCCATCATAGTCCATGTAGAGGTGAATGACTTGAGCTGTACCTCACTGGACTATATGAAGAGAGACATGACTGAGCTCTCAGATTATGTGTCACAAGCAGGTATAAGCCTGTCCTTAAACAGCATTCTGCCTTCACCAAGGGTAATACCACAATTCAAACAAAAAAATAATTAACTTTAACAATTGGCTTAACTTCTGGTGTCAGTCCAAGGGGATCCAATATCTGTCAGCCTGGGAAGACATGGCTGACAGGCCACGTTACTTTGCCAAAAATGGTCTGTACCGGTCTCCTCTAGGTTTCTGGATACTGGCAATGGCATTAGCCATCCCTATTGTGACTTTTTTAGGCAGTGTCAAAATAACCAACCTCCCAATGTAACAAAATCCTCTCTAGATAAACTCAAGGTATTGCTGCATAATGCTAAGAGTCTAAACAAGAAATTGAACTCCCTGGAAGCATTCCTCACTTTGGAAGATGCTGACATCAGTGCAGTCAGAACTACATGGTTCAATGATGTAGGAAAAGGAAAAGATTCACAGGAATATCCAAAGGCAGTACAAAAGTTAATCCTCGCCTATATAAAAATGTGTGGTAATGATACTACACAGGGGATGAGTATCTTTCCCAGTAGTACAGAAATAAGACTGAATTTTACTACTGGAGTTTCTGTAATATGTACTAATAGTACAGCCATTATAGGCTGTAAATATTGGGGATATGTGTTCTCCATATTGACAGGTAAACCTACCTCTGTTCATACAGACCATTTGATTAAAATCCCTTCTACCTATAGAAAGGTAGGTAGACAGTATCAAAAAGTTATGGTACATTTTAACATCACATTCCCAGACACAGGCAGGTGCCAATATAAAAGAGCATGGCATGACACTTTGCTGGGAGGTTTGGGTACCAGAATGGGGGCTATTAATGCAGCTGATATTGAAATTCTAACTAATCGTTTAAAAACAGTGGGGGAAGATAGCTCTCAGATTGTACATTTACAAGCATCTTGGAATCCAGAGATATGGAAAGCACACCTGCATAATATAAATTATCAGCAGCAGTTTTCAGACAATTATGATGTTATGCATCTGCATCAGTTAAAATTTAATGGTAACATGACTACTTTTGTAAATTAGACAAAATGCACTATGCAATCTTTGTATGTGGATATTCAAAAAAATAAAATACAAACTGAACTGATGTTACAAAATAAAAATGTTTGATGACAACTGTTTAATAAATGGGTACCTGATACAGATTGGATTAAACTATATACTGAAGTAACATATTGTGCGGTGGTCGTGCTGCGGTAGCGTTGTCGCCTCATAGCAAGACGTTGTCCCATTCGATTCTCAGCTAGAGCGTCTTCTGTGTGGAGGCATACGTGAATGGGCGTGCCTTCGTTGAAGGTTGTGCGTCAGGGCTGGTAACCTGGTATGTAAAAATCCACTACCAATCATTAGCGGACCGGAGTTCCGCTGTGGCGACCCCTAACCGGGAAAAGCCGAAGGACACAAACAAACAAACAAACTGAAGTAACATATTGTACTCCGCAATACTGCACAGGACAGTTTTCACATTATAATGTTACTGATAACACCGTCGTACCAGAAGGGTATGAGTATTGGTTGCCACAATTTGAAGGTAGTCATATAGATATGAGAGGGAAAACACATAAAATTGAGTATCGTACACAGACTCAAAATGGGTTAATTTGTGGGCAGCATTCGCCTGTCTATAAACCATGCTTACTGCAGCATTCTGTTAACTTATGTGAATAAAACATTATGCCTTCTTCATTTCAAATGTTTATAAAAGTAGCTCCCCAGTATATTTGTCTGGTTACAGATCAAGATGTAGGTCGCAATTTACAATTATCTTTTGTAGGATGTTTATTGCATGTGGATTTCCTTAAATGGAATAATCAGAGCTATGTGTTTACTAAAACCATAAAAGTAAATAGTTCCATAAATTGTAATTATGATTTTAATACAGCTTTCCAATATATCTGTATTTTTGGATAATTTAAAAAATATAATGAACAATACTAAAATCCTCAGACAGTATTTGAAAAAAAATAAAAGTATTCTGTATTATGAGGCATTAAGCATCACTGCAAAAGATAAATTACTTAGTCTGGCTAAAAAGACCAAAAAAGACACTGCTCACAATTGGTGGAATATCTTTATTGGTTGGTCCACATCAGAAAAAAAATCTGTTAAATTGGTTAATACATCCTGTAGTAGTAGTGTTAGGCATTATAGTCATATTAACTTTCTGAAATTGCTACCTAAGTTGTCATTTGCAAAAACCTACAGAATCCAGCGATCATGATGGTTAACCTGGATAAATTGGAAAAGGTTTCAATGTGTGCAACTGAAGTCAAAAATGGACAGTCATTTTCCACCTTTTAAATTGAAAAGAGGGAATTGTGAGAGTTGAATAGTCTGCTTTAAGTGTAACAAACAGGTTAAAAATGGCTTTCAGTAGATTTTTCTGAAAATGTAAAATAAATACTCTGCTTTTCAGTGTAGTACAGAGTGCACTTAGTTTGAACTCCTGGCTGGCTCGCCACTGTAAAATTTAAGGTACTACACTATTAATGTAGTCTGTACCATTACTCAATAAAAACAATAAATTGGTTCATCTAATATGACATTCTTTACTCTGCATACAAAGTAGGCATCTAGTATAACAATAAAAAATATACACAAATAACAAAGCTGTACTTCAGCTTACAGCATCAAATCTGTAAAAAATCAAAGTCTCTCATACAAAAAAAGAAGTCCAATCTTTATAGTGTCTTTTTTGCCTGATTTCAACTCTCACAGAAAGCACCCAGGCCATGCAGGGCTACAATGCCTTCCATAGGTTCAAACCACAAACTGAGCATGAAAAAAACAAAGGAGGAGGTGTATCCATCTTCATTAAGGATAAGTACACCTCGAGACTGGTCAAACAGTATGACTATCTTGAGCTACTCCATGTCCAATTAACTACAGGTAAAACCCCCTACCACATCACAGCTAGGTATAGGTACCCCACCATGAAAAAGGAAAAGCATGCCTGGACTTACTGGAGTCACTTACCATACAGCCCAACACCATACTCTTGGGTGATTTTAATTATCCTACCATCGACTGGGAAACATACACAATCACAAATTGCTGGCTCATGGACTTTGTCAATGCAAATGCTCTGGAACAGCTAAGTGGCATAGTATTTACTAACATGTGAGAGCACTGCACATCCCCCTCCTCCCATGTGACATCCTCCCTGGTAAGATTGGACCATAAATCAGTCTCGTTGGATGTAATTATAAAAGCAGATACCTCATCAAACTCAAGGATGCTTAAGTATTTTTCTAAGACAAATTACCTCCTACTAAGTGATGGTATAAGAAGTTTCAAAGCCCCTCAAATGCAGATAACATGGGTTCCTATGCAGAGTTGCACACCAATGCCCTATATAACCACTTAAGCAGTTGTATAGAATCAGGTGCACCTCACCAGATTAAAACCAGGTCTTGCTGAAAAAATAAGCCATCCTGGTGGACCCCTAATATAAACAAGCTTTACAACAGGAGAAAGAAACCAATGTCCAAAAACAAGAGGGAACTGGCTCAGCAGAGGAAGACATCCCTCTCTAGCTTAAACAAATTAGAGATCTTGTCAAGTCTTCCAAAGCTAATTATGAAAAAAGCCTCCCTATGTCTAAAATCTACAAGGGAATACCCAGCTGTGTGCTGAACTGGTTGTGGATGGCACCAAAACTGGAGGTAATAGCCAACCTGCTAGCTAGTAGATTGGGAGGAAAATGTCACCCCCCTGCCCCCCCAAAAGTATACCTTCCACCATTCCTCATCCTATTATCTCAAGAGAATGGTCATCTTGGTGCTCCCCAAGGCCAAAACATGGCATTAGTGGAACCAGACAACATCCCAGGTTGCCTTTGAAACAACTTAAAACATGACCTACCAGACCCACTTGGATTCCTGTTTAACTAGAGCCTGAGAACTGACTATGTTCTGGTGGAATGGAGGACAGCAACAGTAATCCCTCTGCACAAAGGGGGACCATCAACCAACCCTGGGAATTATAGGCCCATAAGTTTGACCAGCCTCATCTGAAAGGCCATGAAAAGAATCATTATGGATCTTATTAACAAGGACATAGATAATGCCCAAACTCTGGTCTCAACCCAGTTCGGATTCGTTAAAGATAGATCATACCTGTTAAACATGGCTGATATCTTCGAGAAAGTTGCCAAGGTCCTGGACGAGGGAAAGACAGTACATACTGCCTATCTTGACTTAGCCAAGGTATTTGACACAATCCCCCCTCAGGTATTATAGAAAAACTCTCCCAATTGGGAATTAACCCCTACATTACCAGATGGGTAGCCAACTGGCTCACCGACAGGACATATACTGTCAAAGTGTGTGACCTCACCACTAGTAAAAGACCAGTCACCAGTGGTGTACCACAAAATTTTGTGCTGGACCCAATACTGTTTGGAATTTATTTCTCAGAAGTCCAGGGAAACTGAGAGAAGAAGGGAGCCACTTTTGAGATTTTAAGTATTTTTTCTCTGTTTATTTGCTAAGTTTTTCTGCATAGTTGCCTAGTTTGAGCATTTTCTGGCTTGTTAAACTTGATTTCTGCATTAGTAGCTGTATTTAGAGCACAACCAAAAGCTGTTTACTGAATTTCCTGTTCGCACTTAATTTTAAAATCGTTTTTTCTCAAAACTTGCATATTTTCTGTCTTTGACCTAGCACTCTTGTGTGGGGTCATTTACTGCACTGTTATAACTTGATATTACTTGTGAACCTCTGCTATCTCTGAAAAAACAAAACAAAAACAAAAAAAAATCTTGCTTTTTTCCCACTTTTCTGATATTTAAAAAAGTTCAGTTACAGGCTTGCTGTTCCTGAACTGTTTGTAAGTTTCTGTGAGGCCATTTTTGCTTGGGCTAAGGGAAAGTCTCTCTGTTGATCAGTGGCAGTGAAAAACATTGAGCAGCTCCCCTGCCCCCCGTGGGAGTGGTTACTGACTTGAAACTGTAGTTTTATTGGTGTGGGTCAATTCCTAGCTCTTTCCAGCCCCTGCTATCAAGCACGCTTTAGCATGCTTTTAGCCGATTTAGCTGAGTTGCCACTAGAGCAGCATCGGGCAGCGCCCGGTTTAACAAGGTTAAACTTTTCTGGCTCCATAAAGTCTGTTCTTCATTTTTCCCTTAGAACTGCTCTACTAGTAATCTAAACAGTATATCCCTTAACTAAAAGCACAGCACTTGTTCCTAAAGCTTTTTTTTTCTCCAAAAAAAAAGCCTCAGCACTTGTCTTAAAAGCATCTTCTTTTCAGGCTTAGCACTTCTGTATTATACAAAGTCCCTCACTAGCGAAACCCCCAGGAGTACCCACTTTACTAAGTCCTCTCATTCAGTTACACCCCAAACTTCTTAATTTCTACCATGTCGAAGGGCCAGATGCTGGCGTCCTCTCCTGTCCAGTTGGTGAATCTGGGAATATTGAGGCAATGTTACAACTGCCTCATGTACAATAGGACAACCCTCTCCTCCTCCCACATAACACAAATACTTGAGAGATGCAGCTATTTAGCCAAACTGCAGGCTGAGCTCTCTCAACTCAGGACTGGCAAGACCAGACAGGAGGAGAAGGCAACGACACACACCAGAAAACCAGTCTCACATAAAGCTATCACAACAATGAATCAAACACATAAACACACAAAGACATACTCGGAGGCTCTGAGCAAAAATTTACCTAAACAGCAGAGGCCTCCAAAGCAGACACCCAAGCAACCACCACCTCATGATACACCACAGGCAACACATAAAACACAAAATCAGTGTGCAAAGCAGTCACAGCCCTTAAGGCCAAATACAACACCAAACATACTTGTCATAGGTGACTCCATAGTCAGACACACTGACGTCCCACTCACCAGGCTGAACAAGGAGAGGGTCACAGTAAGCAGCCTATTGGGCGCTAGAATCCGCCACATAACACAAGCCCTCGGGTCACTCCACAGCAAGTACAAATATGACACATGTCCATGCTGGTGTGAACGACCTGAGACGTACCTCCCTGGACTACATGAAAAGAGACATAGAGGAGCTCTCTGATTATGTAGCCAAGGCAGGTATGACCCTGACCCTGAGCAGCATCCTTCCTTCACCAAGAATGATGCCACAACAGAGAGACAAAATGATCAGCTTTAACAATTGGCTTAATTTCTGGTGTCATTCAAAGGGGATCCAGTGTCTGTCTGCCTGGGATGACATGCTTGACAAGCCACGCTGCTTCGCAAGGGACGGCTTGCACCTGTCACCCTGGGATTCCGGATATTGGCTAAGGCTCTTGCCACCCCCATAGTGCCTTTTTTAGGCAAGGCTCAAATTCCAAACCTACCACCCTAGAAAACAAAATTGGGAAGAAACTAAGGGTAATGCTGCTCAATGCCAGAAGTCTAAATCTCAAAATGCACGCACTCGAGGCCCTTCTCAGTATGGAGAACATCGATGTCTGTGCTGTGACTGAAACCTGGTTCAAGACTCCTGAGAGCACCCAGCACTATCAGGTTTTACCTCATATCATGCGTTCCAGCCCCAAAACCCGGACCACACCACAAAAGGAGGGGTGTATCCATATTCATCAAGGATACCCACACCTCCAGGTTGGTGGCAACGCATCGAAAACCATCCAGGTGCAATTAACCATAGGCAAAACTGCTCTAATTCCCAGATGTCAGGTGCCACCCAAATGGGGAGAAAAAAAAAAAATATATATATATATATATATATATATATATATATATATATACAATTGTAACAACATAAACTTTACCTTCATCTAAAAGCAAATACACCACAAAGGCTGTAGAATATAGTGAAGGAAAGAGGAGCTCTAGAAAAAAGGGGGATGGCGGGTGGTAACCTGACTGCAACAGTGAATACACTCGAACATCTACATTTATGGTAAGTGTACGCAACTGTACTATGTTCTTCATGTTTCACTGTTGCAGTCATTACATTTGGATAAAATCCCAAAGCTATGGATGGGAGGCTGGAACTAAATAGCATTAGGAGCGGCTATAAGGCCCTGCAGAACTGCAGTAGCAAAGCCTGCCCTGGACTTAGAGAAGGGAGGCAAATGATAATGCTTTGTAAAAGTATGAACAGAGCTCCAAGTAGCAGCTTCTAGAATGTCTTTAGTTGGCACCCCTCTGAGAAAAGCTGCTGAGGTAGATGCAGCCCTGGTGAAATGTGACCTGATTCCCTTGGGCACCAGTTTACCATGACGCAAATAGCAGAAACGAATGCAGTGGCTTATCCACTTTGAAATAGTCTGCCTTGAAATAGCCTTCCCCTCTGATCCTGCAGCAAATCCCACCAGTAGCTGCTCAGACTTTCTTAGAGATTTGGTCCTGTTTAAGTGGAATCTTAGTTGTCTGTGTACATCCAAGGAATGTAAAATCTGCTCCCCCTTGTTCTGCGGATTTGGGTAAAAAGTTGGCAGGTGAATAGTTTGGTTAAGAGCCACACTGGACACCACCTTAGGCATAAAGGAAGGATTGGTCCTGAGGGACACCCCGTCCGGGTAAAATGTAATAAAAGGCTCCACAGCCATGAGGGCTTGTAGTTCTGAAACCCTTCTTGCTGAGGTGATTGCCAGAAGGAAAGCTGTTTTCCAAGATAAAAACTTTATATCCGTAGTAGCTGCTGGTTCAAATGGAAGCAGGGTGAACTTTTCCAACACAAAATTGAGGTCCCATGCAGAAGTTGTTTATCTTCTGGGAGGCCTTAAATTTTTGGCCCCTCGAAGATACTGTTTTAGCAGAGGATGAGAAAAAATGGGAGGCTCTGTGTTGTAATGAGCCGAGATGGCAGAGGCATGGATTTTTATTGAAGAAAAAGATAGGCCCTTGTCAAGCATCTCAGTCAAGTATTGTAAAATCTGAGGAATATTTGGCTTTGCTGTGTCCATCCCTCATGCTTGGTTCTAAGCACAGAATCTCTTCCATTTATCAGCATAAGATTTTCTAGCACTAGGCCTTCTGGCTTCCAAAATGACATCCATCACAGATTTACTGAGAGGTGTTGTTTGAATAATTACATGATCAGCCATGCAGCCAGGTTCAGAGTTTGGAGCTGATTGTGCAGAATTTGATTGCTCTGCTGAGACAGTAGATGATGTATTTGAGGCAAGTACCAAGGAGGGAGTTGAGACATATTACTTAGAATTGGGTACCTGTGGGGGGCCAGTCTGGGGCAATTAGGATTATTTTTGGTTTATCCTGTCTGACCTTTAGTAAGACCTTGGGAAGAAGAGGCAGAGGAGGAAAGGTAGACTGATAGGTTTTTCCAACTGAAGATTTGGGCATCCACTTTCCATGCTTGTCTGTGATAAGTCCTTGTGCAGAATTTGTCTAGTTGATAATTCTGGGGGGAGGCAAATAGATCTACCCGGGCTCCCCATTTCTCTGTTATCATGCTGAAAACTCGTGTATCCAGCTTCCACTTATGAGGGTCCATAAGATTTCTGCTTAGGTCATCTGCCAGAGTATTTTGTTTTCCTGGCAGGAATTGAGCTTGAAGATGTACTTGGTAAGTCAAGGCTGTGTCCCACAATGCCATGGCTAGTCTACAAAGGGGGTAGGAATATGTACCCCCCCTGCTTGTTTATATATCACATAACAGTGGTGTTGTCCATTTTTATCAGTAGTTTTCCTGGATGAACTAAATCCTTGAAGGCTGTCAGGGCATTCTGAACAGCTAACATCTCTTTCTGGTTGATATGTAAATGCATTTGTTTTGGGCTCCATATGCCCTGAATGCATCTCCCCACCAGGTGGGCCCCCCAAGCATAGTCTGATGCATCTGTAGTTAGGGTTTGGGTGGCAGGGGGTAGAGTGAAAGACCGTCCTATGTTCTGGTGACATGTCTCTGCCCACCAAAGAAACTCCTGTTGTAGGCAGGGAATGAGAGGAATCATTGTTTCCAGACTGTGGCAATGTTGACTCCATAAACTTTTTAGATACCACTGTAGTTTTCTCATATGCAGTCTTGCATATGGAATTAGTAGAATGCAGGATGCCATGAACCCCAAAGCCTGCAGAATTTGTCTTGCAGATAACTGGGTTTTTGTTGCCATTTGTTTGAAGTAAATAGTCAGTTGCCTTTGTTTGTCTGGGTTTTGAAAAAAACTGGCTAAAGGACAGAACCCACAGGGTTAGAGTAGCTGGCGCCATGTCAGACTCCAAGCCGGTCACAAGTGGTGTCCCACAGGGCTCAGTCCTTGGCCCCTGTTGTTCGGCATCTACTTCTCAGAAGTACAGGCTAACATAGGAGGACTATGGCTGACAAAGTTTGCAGATGACTGCAAACTGGGAGCCATAGTGGAAAGTACATCGGACACAGATATCCTTCAGAGGGGTCTCACGGAAACTGATAGCTGGTGTCAGAGCCATGGCCTGAAGTTAAATGCCAAAAATGTATAGTCATACACTTCGGTAAAAACAAGGTAACCCTAAGCTACCATATAGGTGGCAATCCACTAAGCACAGAAGAGGTTATCAGGGACCTGGGGACCCAGGTTGACAGTGGCCTTTCTTTGACACTCACATTGCTAAAGTGGTTAGAAAACCTTCTACATTGCCCACCTGATCATGAAGGGATTCACATCCAGATCAAGTGAGGTCATTGTTCCCCTGTACTCTTCACTTATCAGACCAATGATCGAGTACAATGCCCCATTCGGGATGCATCTCACCCGACACCTGCAGCAATTGGAGAGACCCCAAAAGTTCCTCACCAAAAGGATAAAGGGACTCCAAAATCTGTCATATGCTGCCAGACTGAAGAAACTCCAGCTCTATTCAGTCGCATACTGTCTGCTCAGAGGTGATCTGTGCCTGACATACAAGGCCATGTCCAACCAGGAATTAATGGACCTGCTCCTCCTCAAAAAATCCAAATCTACCAGATCCACTAGAGCAAGCGACTTAAACCTTAGCACGGATATAAATAGGACATGCTGGAGGGATAGATTTGTCACCCAGAGACTCCCTATGTTGTGGAATAAAATCCCGGTCCATGTGAGGCAGAGCACCTCGCTGGCTCTGTTCAAGAGAAATCTTGACCGGTGGATGGGAGATCGTAGGTTTACCCCGGGAATCATCTCTGTGTCACTGCTGGACAGAGGCACAACAAACTAATGGGCACAGTATTTTTTAACATAAGGGGTGGCATAAGCCACAAAAACTCTGGGCTAGACTTATAAATGCCTTAGGGCAGATAGCCTAGTATAAACCTATGAACCTATGAACCTATGAACTTGGATGGCCAGCGGCTGACCAAGTCTGCAGATGACTGCAAATTGGGAGCAACCACTGAGTCCCACAATTATGTTAATATATTGCAGAGAGGGTTAACTCAGACAAATGATTGGTACCAAAGCCATGGATTAAAGTTAAATGCAAAACAATGCATTATTCATTTTGGGAAAACTGACACCCCTGCTAATTACACAGCACCCTCACTAAATGTAGACCCAGTTGTACATGATCTGGGTACTTAGGTTGGTAGCAATCTGAACTTTGACCACCACATATCCACAGTAGTAAGGAAGTCCTACTATGTGGCACATATTATAGGCAGTACAATGTTCCCTTTTGCATAAACCTCACCAGACATGTGCAACAATTGGAGAGACCACAGAGAATTCTCACCAAGAAATTATAGAGTATACAAAAAAAGAAGTTATGTCTTACCACAACATTCCATCTGTGTTGTCGATCTTCATCTATTCTTGACTGATGGTTTACACTTCTGATCCTTGGAACTGATCTGACCATTATATAGCCCGTGCCAGCCAAAAAACGTTTGAGTTAAATGTCTATCCATAATGCCCCTCTCTATATCATCTCAGATTGAGTTTGCAATCTTATAGAAGGAAATATATCTATATGTAAACATAAAAGGAAATTCAACCACCATGAAGAAGCCATGTCCAAGGAGTATCCTAACCCGAGACCCAGGACAAAGTTCACTCCTCCAGGAGTCCCCAGGAGGGGGGGAAGGAGGGAGGGATGTCAGGAATAGATGAAGACTGACAACACAGATGGAATTTTATGGTAAGAAATAACTTCTTTATCTGATGTTGTCAATCTTCATCCATTCTTGACTGATGGGACAGAGTCCTCAGCTACTTTAGATCCTGGGTAGCTCTATGGAAGAATATTCCTGAGAACCATAGAACCAAAGGCGGCTCTTCCCCTGGAGACCAAATCCAATTTGCAATGAGTGATAAAGGTATGCGGTGTAGCCCATGTTGCTGCTACGCATATGTCATCCATGGAAGCCTTTGAATGAAAATCAGTTGAAATAGACATCAATCTGGTGGAATGAGCCTTCACCGGCTTTGGTAGTTTTAGATTATTTTTGTTATAAATGAAAGTAATGCAATTTCTTAGCCATTTTGAAAAAGGTAACCGTAGACACAGATTTTTCTAAGGTTGTGCCAGCGAAGGAAATAATTGTTCTGATTTCCTGAATTCTTTAGTTCTGTTGAGGTAAAAACATAACTGCCTGTGTATGTCTAACAAGTGTAGGCAGTATTCACCTTAGTTGGTAAAATTTGGAAAGAAGATGGCTAAGTCTATAGTCTGATTAATGTTGGAGTCTGAAACCAACTTTGGAAGAAAGGAAGGATTTGTCCTGAGAATAACTCTATCTTTATGAAAAATTAAGTAAGGGAGCTTTGAACATAAGGCTTTCAATTTGGATACTCATTTTGCAGATGTCAGAGCTATAAGAAGTGTTTTCCAAGAGAGAAATTTCAAGTCATAAGTAGCTGCTGGTTCAAAGGGGGTAAGTACCGGTGATTGTAGAACAACAGTCAGGTCTCATGGGGGTAGAAGGTCTTTAAATGGAGGCTTTAATCAAATAGTTCCCTAGAGGAAGTCCTAACATAGTCTATGAGAAATAAAGGTTAGGTCTCCAAATCCATTATGAAATTTAGAGATGCCAGCTAGAATTGCCTTAGTAGAAGCAGAAGCTCCTTTTGCAAAAAGGGTGGCCAGAAATTCTAAAACTTTTTCCAGTGGAGCTGAAAAAGGGTTGAGACCATTATCACAAGCCCAGATTGAAAACCTCTTCCACTTACTGAGGTGGAATTTCCTGGTGGATGGTTTATATGAAGCCAGCAACATTTTTCTCACTGGAGATAGTATATCATCATGCCTGGCAACTAACGGAATTGGAAGAACCAAGCAGTTAGCTTTTGATTTTGAAGACTGGGATGCACCAGTTCCTGATGATAAGACAGAAGGTCTAGAACTGGGTCCAGAAAGCACAGTTGTGTACACTTACCATAAATGTAGAAGTTCGAGTGTATTCACTGTTGCAGTCATTACATATGGGTAATCTGCTGGCAGGTTGCCCTAAGTTGGCCTGAATATCAAAGTCTTGGGTCCTGCGTTGGTTGCTGTCTCCTCTTCCATGATGTCAGGTCATCAGGGGTATAAAACATGCAGCCGATGCCGTTTTCTTTAGTTTTTATTGCCCCAGATGTCAGGTGCCACCCAAATGGGGAGCAAAAAAAAAAAAAAAAAAAAAAAAAAAAAATATATAAATATATATATACACAATTGTAACAACATAAACTTTACCTTCATCTAAAAGCAAATACACCACAAAGGCTGTAGAATATAGGGAAGGAAAGAGGAGCTCTAGAAAAAAGCGGGATGGCGGGTGGGTAACCCTGACTGCAACAGTGAATACACTCGAACATCTACATTTATGGTAAGTGTACACAACTGTACTATGTTCTTCATGTTTCACTGTTGCAGTCATTACATTTGGATAAAATCCCAAAGCTATGGATGGGAGGCTGGAACTAAATAGCATTAGGAGCGGCTATAAGGCCCTGCAGAACTGCAGTAGCAAAGCCTGCCCTGGACTTAGAGAAGGGAGGCAAATGATAATGCTTTGTAAAAGTATGAACAGAGCTCCAAGTAGCAGCTTCTAGAATGTCTTTAGTTGGCACCCCTCTGAGAAAAGCTGCTGAGGTAGATGCAGCCCTGGTGGAATGTGACCTGATTCCCTTGGGCACCAGTTTACCATGACGCAAATAGCAGAAACGAATGCAGTGGCTTATCCACTTTGAAATAGTCTGCCTTGAAATAGCCTTCCCCTCTGATCCTGCAGCAAATGCCACCAGTAGCTGCTCAGACTTTCTTAGAGATTTGGTCCTGTTTAAGTGGAATCTTAGTTGTCTGTGTACATCTAGGGAATGTAGAATCTGCTCCCCCTTGTTCTGCGGATTTGGGTAAAAGGTTGGCAGGTGAATAGTTTGGTTAAGAGCCACACTGGACACCACCTTAGGCATAAAGGAAGGATTGGTCCTGAGGGACACCCTGTCCGGGTAAAATGTAATAAAAGGCTCCACAGCCATGAGGGCTTGTAGTTCTGAAACCCTTCTTGCTGAGGTGATTGCTAGAAGGAAAGCTGTTTTCCAAGATAAAAACTTTATATCCATAGTAGCTGCTGGTTCAAATGGAAGCAGGGTGAGCTTTTCCAACATAAAATTGAGGTCCCATGCAGGAGTTGGTGATCTTCTGGGAGGCCTTAAATTTTTGGCCCCTCTAAGATACTGTTTTAGCAGAGGATGAGAAAAAAATGGGAGGCTCTGTGTTGTAATGAGCTGAGATGGCAGAGGCATGGATTTTTATTGAAGAAAAAGATAGGCCCTTGTCAAGCATCTCAGTCAAGTATTGTAAAATCTGAGGAATATTTGGCTTTGCTGTGTCCATCCCTCATGCTTGGCTCCAAGCACAGAATCTCTTCCATTTATCAGCATAAGATTTTCTAGTACTAGGCCTTCTGGCTTCCAAAATGACATCCATCACAGATTTACTGAGAGGTGTTGTTTGAATAATTACATGATCAGCCATGCTGCCAGGTTCAGAGTTTGGAGCTGATTGTGCAGAATTTGATTGCTCTGCTGAGACAGTAGATGATGTATTTGAGGCAAGTACCAAGGAGGGAGTTGAGACATATTACTTAGAATTGGGTACCTGTGCTGGCGAGGCCAGTCTGGGGCAATTAGGATTATTTTTGGTTTATCCTGTCTGACCTTTAGTAAGACCTTGGGAAGAAGAGGCAGAGGAGGAAAGGCGTAGACTGATAGTTTTTTCCAACTGAAGATTAGGGCATCCACTTTCCATGCTTGTCTGTGATAAGTCCTTGTGCAGAATTTGTCTAGTTGATAATTCTGGGGAGAGGCAAATAGATCTATGTCCGGACTCCCCCATTTCTCTGTTATCATGCTGAAAACTCGTGTATCCAGCTTCCACTTATGAGGGTCCATAAGATTTCTGCTTAGGTCATCTGCCAGAGTATTTTGTTTTCCTGGCAGGAATTGAGCTTGAAGATGTACTTGGTAAGTCAAGGCTGTGTCCCACAATGCCATGGCTAGTCTGCAAAAGGGGTAGGAATGTGTACCCCCCTGCTTGTTTATATACCACATAACAGTGGTGTTGTCCGTCTTTATCAGTAGTTTTCCTGGATGAACTAAGTCCTTGAAGGCTGTCAGGGCATTCTGAACAGCTAACATCTCTTTCTGGTTGATATGTAAATGCATTTGTTTTGGGCTCCATATGCCCTGAATGCATCTCCCCACCAGGTGGGCCCCCAAGCATAGTCTGATGCATCTGTAGTTAGGGTTTGAGTGGCAGGGGGTAGAGTGAAAGACCGTCCCATGTTCTGGTGACATGTCTCTGCCCACCAAAGAAACTCTTGTTGTAGGCAGGGAATGAGAGGAATCATTGTTTCCAGACTGTGGCAATGTTGACTCCATAAACTTTTTAGATACCACTGTAGTTTTTTCATATGCAGTCTTGCATATGGAATTAGTAGAATGCAGGATGCCATGAACCCCAAAGCCTGCAGAATTTGTCTTGCAGATAACTGGGTTTTTGTTGCCATCTGTTTGAAGTAAATAGTCAGTTGCCTTTGTTTGTCTGGCATAAGATAAGCCATATGGGCAGTTGTATTCAAGCTTGCACCCAGGAATGTAATCTTTTAAGAGGGTACCAATTGTGATTTATTTTCGTTTATTGTGTACCCTAGGCATGTTAGAAGCCTTTTTACAAATGCCAGATGTTAAAGAAGAATGTCCTTGTCTTCTGCTTGAATGAGACAGTCGTCCAAGTAAGGATAGATTTGTATGCTTCTTTGTCTGCAAAATGCAATTACTGGTGCCAGGCACTTTGTAAAGACCCTGGGCACAGTAGATAAGCCAAAGGGCAGTGCAGAGAATTGGTAATGCATAAAACCAGCTTTGAAGCGGAGGTATCTTCTGCATGATTCCCTTATTGGGATATGCAGGTATGCCTCTTTTAAGTCTAGAGGCACTAGTCAAGCATTCTTGCCCAGCATGGGCAGAAGCTGTTGCAAAGTTAGTATTTTGAATTTTGGTATGTCCAAGAATGTGATCGATAAATCCAGTATTGGGAACCAGGCATTGTCTTTTCTGGGTACCAGGAACAGTCCTTAGTAAAATCCTTGTCCTTTTTCCTGTTCTGGTACTGGTTGAATAGCCCCCATATCCATGAGGGATGTAACTTGTTTCTGTGCCTCTGCCCATTGATTTTGTGGCAGATCTGGCCAATCATTTGGAATTGGCAAGGTATGGAAATGAAATCTGTATCCCTGGGATACTATGATTAATACCCACTTGTCCTGGGTTATTAACTGCCAATTTTGAGCATGAAGTGCTAATTTTCCCCCTAAGGGGGCTGCCAAAAGATAAGTGCTTGGTGATGGCAGAGGGAAGTCATTGAGACTGTTTACTGTAGGGTTGTGCTTTGTTTCCTCCAGATTTGGAGGTAGAGGCACCCCATTGCTTTGACCTGTAAGAACCCTGTGATTGGTATCTAGAGCCTTTTGAGCACCTGGATTTGCCCCGTGAGGCTCTGTCAGACACAGGAAAGGACCAATTTTTTGTAGGCCTGTGTCGACTGAATCTTGGTGGCTGCACTTGTAAGAAGTCTTTTACAGTTTGCATAGACTTAGCTTTGTCTTCCATTTTCTTTAAAACCTCTTCTGCCTTATTACCAAGCAGAGTATCATGCTGTAAAGGTGCATCCAACAATTTAGCTTTAACATGATCAGGCAGATTTTGCTCCTTGATCCTGGCATGCCTTCTAATCACAGATCCAGTAACTGCGGCCCTGCAGGAGGCCTCCAAGGAATCAAAACCATATTGCAAAGTATGCTTTCCAACCTGTTCTGCTGCATGCAATAATTCCTGTAATTCTTTATTTTCCACACATTCACAGAAATCAACATCATTTTCTGTTTCAATAATCCCATAACATGCTGTTGATATTTAAGCATATGAAACTGGCAGTTTAAGGCCCTAATTGCCAAGGTTGCAGACATATATATAAACCTTCTTTCCCCATCTATCCAGCGCCCTGGAATCTCTATCGGGGGGGGGGGGTAGGATTCTTAGCTGTTGAGGCCTTTACACCCTTGGGACCCTGTGAGATAGTTTCAGGGTCAGCAGCAGGATTTTTGAATAAAAATTTGTGGGAGTCAGGAACCCTGTAATATCTGTCTGGCTTACTAGGAGCCGGAGGTAGGGAATCTGGAGCCATGTTTGATTCTGAAAACACATCATCAGCAATGTCTAATACATGAGGTATGGCCAAAGGCCTATTCTGAGGAAGAAGAAGGAAATCCCTAAGCCTCTTTTTTGATTCTGAGAAATCCTGAATCTCCCAATGAAAATGTTCCCTCAAAGTATGCAGCGTTTCTACAAAAGAATAATCTTCAGGAGGAGATGCAGATGGGATGAATTCCTCTGCATCTGAATCCTCATAGGGTGGTATAGAAAAATCTTGATCAGAAGAGGAAACAGAAGAAATAGAAACCTGATCTGAAGATTCATAATCAGTGTCTTACCTAGGCCTCTTATTGGGGGGGGGGGGGGGTTGAGAACCCCTGATCAAGGTAATTAAGTCTTCAGCCATTTTGATCATCTGTTTTTTGGGCATAAAGGCCTGAGCACGTGGCTCATGCGTCATTTTTTTAACCTTAGAAGTTGCTTTTGTCTTTGTTTTTGAAGCTGGCATCAGATTTATATAGAAACGCTGAGGCCTGAAAACACCCTTAGAAGACGGTGCCTGCTCAGCGGCTCTGGACCCATCTGAGGGAGAGACATCCGCGGGTACAATACTCTGAGAATCTCGTGGCAGTCAGACTCCACATCGGTCTTGGTAGAGGCCTGCAACTTGAAAGTAGCGGGTATCAGGGGCTGCGAAAGCACCTCACTGAGTACCGGCCAACCGGCGAATGACTTAGGAGAAGCTTCGTCATCGGTTTTGGACCTCGACGGTCTGTCTCCGTCCTTTTCTTTGCGTTTTTTGCAGACTCCGGTAGTCGGATTGCTATCCGATGACATTTCAGGGTAATTAAATCTGAAAATATTTTGAAGCAAAGACATACCGACGCTTAATAGTGCGTTGGTTAAATCTAGCACAAAACTGACAGCAAGGCAAGTTATGATCTGGGCCTAGGCAAGGAATACAGTACAAATGAAAATCCTTATGAGGTATTTGCTTCCCACAAGTAATGCAATTATTAACTTTTACTGACATCGGTAAGGAGCAAGAAAAAGTTTCCCCAATGGGGTACTTAGCTTTAATTGAAGATGTTGGTTCTGAAACTTGAATGCGAAAATTTCAGGAGTCGGCCGACCGGCATTTGTGAACGGCTTCTGCTTCGGGCACCGTGCGGCAAGAAAGACTAAGGAAAATGGCGTTGGCTGCATGTTTTATACCCCTGATGGCCTGATGTTATGGAAGAGGAGACAGCAACTGACGCAGGACCCAAGACTTTGATATTCAGGCCGACTGAGGGCAACCTGCCAGCAGATTACCCAAATGTAATGACTGCAACAGTGAAACATGAAGAATATTCCAAAGACAGTGAACTAGAGGCCATAGGAAGGAAAACCAAATTTGCCAAGGCCAGTAGGTGAAATGAGAATTACTTTGCTTCTCAACCTGGCTGCTTTCTTAAGAAAGAGTAGGATCAGAGGTTAAGGAGGAAGGTCATAGAGAAGACCCAGGGGCCAATCAAGGAGAAAAGCATCTCTGGGGTACTGCCCATGGGGGGGATAAGGGCAAAATACCTTCTGCACTTGTTATTTTGGGGTGAATTAAAAAGGTTGCAGCAAGGATGGGCCCAGCTACAAAAAGATTTTCTTCCCTATCATGGGATTGAGAGACCACTCATGAGGCAATACAATGCACCTGCTCAGTTTGTCCTTTATCATGTTTGAACTCTCCAGGATATGCATGGCTATCAGAAAGCAGCTGTAGGCAATGGCCCATTGCCACACTCAGAGGGCTTCTTGATACAGGGGGTAGGATCTGGTTCCCCCTTGTTTGTTGATGTACAAGCACATATTGTCTTTTTGATTTGTAATTGTTCCTTGAGGGAGGACATAGTGAAATGCTTGCAGTGCTAGAAGCACCGCCCTCAACTCCAGGACATTGATATGCTGACCTCTATCATGGACCAAGTGCCTTGGACTGTCTTTCCCAGATAATGCCCTCCACCCCATCTGGGAAGCGTCTGTGGTCACTATGGCTTTGGGTTGAGGAAGGACAAAGGGGCAGCCCAGAAGAATTTGCTCAGATTCCATACATAAGGATAGATCCTTTTTGCAGCGACTGGTGATAATTATGAGATGGTTCACTGGATTAGTCAGTATGGACCACTGATTCACCAGTAGCCACTGCAGTAATCTCATGTGATATCTCACTAAAGGGACCAGAGTTATAGCCACTGCCATAGGCCCTAATGACTGAAACACCAGTTGAGCTTGTACTTTGTTTGTGGTCAAGAGAGAATGAACCTGAGATTTTATTCTGTACAACCTGTGAGCAGGTAGGGAGGCTACGCAAGAGAGCATGTTTAGATGAGCTCCAATAAATCCCATGTCCTGAGAAGGAGTTAGCTGGTGCTTTGTTTGATTGATTGATAGTGATGCCCAGATTCAGAAGCAACTGTAGGGTGATTTCTATCACCTGTAGCAGTAGATGTCTGGTGGAAGCAGTGATAAGCCAGTCGTCTACTTATAGAAACACCCGGAATCTGTGCAGTCTCAAATTAACTACTACTGCTGCCATACATTTGGTGAACACTCGAAGGGCTGTGGTGAGAACAAAGGGCAGCACCCTGAATTGATAGTGACTGTCTCCTAGCCAGAAGTGGAAAAACCTTCTTGAGCATATGTCCATTTTTATGTGGTAATACGCATCTTGAAGGTCTATAGAGCACATCCAAATGTTTTCTTCTAGAAAGTAAAGTATTGACTGAACCATGACCATCTGGAATTTGGACTGTTGAACAAATTTGTTTAGAATACTGAGATTCAGAACTGGTCTCCAGTCCCCATCTTTTTTTGGCACTAAAAAGAATCTTGAGTAAAATTCGGATCCTGGTGGGACTTCTTGGATGACTCTTTTTTTCTAGTGACTTTTGTACCTCTAAGGCTGCTTGGTCCCTCTGGCTGGGTGGAATGTCAGGGAGCCTTAATTGAGTTCTTGGGGAAAGGGAGAAGGGGATAAGGTAACTTCTGGAAATTATTCTTAGCACCCAGGTGTCTGTGGTTATAAGTAGCCAGGGTATTGGGTGCAAAGAAAATCCTCCCTCAACTGCTTCCAGAGGTAAGCAATCAGGTCTCCTTTTAGGAGCGCTGATAGGATTGACCAGAGAAGGACTCCCTAAAATCCTGCTTCTGCAGGCCACCTCTGCCTCTATGATGGCAGCTTTCATTTGAACTCCCCCCTTCTACCCCGATGGGAGTCTGTACCATGTGTGTCTTGGAAAGGCTTCTGGGACTTCTAGAACCACATCTTCCTGCTCCTCTGATCCCTGGAATAGGCTCGTTGAGGAGCAGAAAAATGTATGCCAACAGCAGACAGAGTCTTTCCATCTTTCTCACACCTGGATAGAGTTTCCTTAACCTTAGGGCCAAACAAAGATGATCTGTCAAAAGGAGCATTGGCGAAGGAAGACTTGAGTGGCTCTGCAAATGCACACAGGTGCATCCAAGCGTGTCAACGAATAGCAACAACTGAAACCGCTGACCTGGTCACCCCTTCAGCTGCATGTGCAATGAGCCTCATAGATGAATTAGATATAAACTCCAAGGTAGCTAGCTTGGAGGACACTTTTTCCTGGATCCCCTCAACCATATCTCCTGCTAGGGTATCTGACAGCTCCTTGATCAGATCCCTTTGGAGCCTAGTAAAATGTGCCATAACATTCAAGGACCTACCAGTAAAGGTCAATGATGCATAGACTCGCTTCCCACATCTGACCATCACCCTTGACTCTTGGTTAGGGGGATGAACAGTGGAACTTTCTTCAGCTAGTTCCTTTTTAGTGGCAGCCACCAGCACCATGGCATCTATGGCTAATCCTTTCACCCAGTATTGGTGATCCTTGGGAGCTGAGAGTATTCTACCTGGTCTCCGGGGAACAGGTTCTATCAAATCAGTAGCCTTCTAAGCCCGCTGAGTGATTAGCTTAATAAGATTGTCAGGGGAAGGGGTCACCCAGGAAGTAGATGGGTGAGCGCGAAAAGCCTGCAAGTACACAGACTCCTCAGAGGAAGGATCTCTGGACTTCCAGTTACCCCTTTATTCGAGGATTTCCAGGATGTCTCCAAAGCAGATACCTTCTAGGGGGGACCGGGGTGAACCGTCCCCTCACTGAAATCTGTGTCCTCAGTGACAGACTTTTCATGGGAGTCTAGGTGCTTCCTCTTACACAGTTTCTTCTGAGGGGGCTCGTCATTGGGAGCATGACTCAGAAGAAGGGTGGTCTTTGGGTGGTAATTCTTGCAGCTTTGGAGCTTGCTGTCTGGGAACTGAGGTTGGTGTAAGTTCTGGAAGGGTAGGGGTCAAAGGGTGAGACTCTGGTAATGCAGGACCCACCTGGTAAGTAGTAGTGGCCAAGGCTCCCTCCATGGCTTGGAAAGTGGGCCCCCCTGAGGAGGGATGGGAGCCTGGAACTGAGACAGACAAACAAGGAACCTAGGTCACTACGCATCCCAAGAGACCCAACTCTGAACTTGGAGCCAAGGAAAGATCCACAGCCAGCACAGACTGAAGGGGTAAGGTCGGCTCCAAATAAAAATCAGGAGTTGACTCAAACCCCCTGGGCTCAACTACAGGGACTGATCGCTGGGACTCATCGGTTCCAATGGCACCAAGGGAGTCAGAGCTGTGCCTGGAACTGAAGACAAAGATGCTGTCAGCGCTGAAACCATTGGAGCTTGTGTGGTTGGAGTTGACAGCTCTAAAGCATCTGAGGAAGTCAGAAGAGGAATATATGTAGGGTGCTGGCAGAAAACTCCTTTGCTCCAGGAGGGAGAGGGGTTGAGAAGAAGAAGGAAGACCACTAGCCATAAGCTGGTCCACCAACCTTACTATGTCAAGTTCGGAGAGACTCCTGGTGGAGCGAATGGAAAATCCAGAGGGAGAATCAAGTTTTTCTAAGAAGGGGTCTGAAAGCTGACCCAGAAAGGGGTCAACCATGGGAGAGTATCTTGTTCTGGGTGTACAGAAAGTTTCAGTCTTCAGGACCAGGGGATAGGTTATCAGATGTGGGGCTGTAGGAGATGTCAGTACCAGCATGGTAGCTAATGAGGTCGGTGCCAACACAGAGGTCATAGCTGGTGTTGGTGTCGTAACCGGTGCTGGTGTTATAGTCAATATGACTGCTGAAATCAGTGTCAATGGCACCAAGATAGCAGTTGGTGCTGAGGACTCTGTACATGCCAAGATTTTTGGAACCTTGGCTTAAAGTTCCATGGAAGAACCAGCAGAAGGGCTTTTATGCTTTCAATGCAGATGTCGGCACTGAGTGACTAGATTTTGAACCAGAGGCCGGAGGAGACTGGTCAGCCTTGGAGAAGGCTTCTTCAAAAGGTGCCTTAAGGAGCCCTTTAAGAATAAGTTTATTCTTAGGCTCTACTAGGACTCTGATACTAAAGCCCTGGCAGATAGAACAGTCACTGTCAAGATGCAGTGCACCTAAGTAGTAAATGCATTTTTCATGCCCGTCAGAGTTTGGCAGTTTCCTGCCGCACTCTTGACACTGTTTAAAACCTCAAAAATAAAGGAAGAAATAGACACACCCACACAGAAAAAGGGGATTCCTACCAACAATGGTGGGAAATATTACTTATCGATAAGTTAGACAAGGGGAAAGAGAAGGGAAAAAACACCAGCTATGGTAGGTGAGAAATACCAAGTGGAACAAGGATAATGGTGAAACAGTCACATAAGAAAGGGTAGACACATGAAAAACATTACTATCATAAACTAGAAGAAAATGTATTAAGAAGAGAAAGCTTTAAAAATTAAAAAATAAAGTTATATTTGAAAAAATATACTTAGCTGCAAGAGAGAATCGACTGACGCATCTTTATATAAGAGCAGCAACGGAGATCTGAAGCAATGTAGAGAGGAGCAGTATGGGTAGACCTTTAGCTCGAGAGCTTTTTGGCTGGCACTAGCTATATAACGGCTGGATTGGTTTAGAGGATCGGAACTGTAACCATCAGTCAAGAATGGATGAAGACTGAAAACATCAGATCAAGTCCTATGTGAAAGACTTAAAACCCTGTCAATGTATTCTGTCTCTTACAGGTTGCTAAAGGGTGACCTGTACCTGGCTCACAGAGCAGTCTCTAACCCAGCCATGGTGGAAATGCTACACATTTGTAAGTTAAACTACAGGAGAGTCACTTGTTCCAGGGATCTTAACTTAGCCTCTGAGATGAACAGGTCATGCTGGAGAGATAGCTACATCTCCGAGAGACTACCACATCTCTGGAACAAGTTTCCAGTTCATGTGAAACAGAGGCCCTCCCTGATGCTCTTCAAATGCAAACTAGATCAATGGATGGGCAACTGCGAATTCAGTCCTGGGGTGGTGCTCATGTCCCTCCTGGACAGAAGAAGTTGGTATTAACTACCATAGACCCTTTCCTCTGTGAACTTCACTCATCTAACCACCAACAACTGGGGCAATTCAGGATAAATATGGCTATGTTTGTAAAGGCTCTAGGGCCGTTAGCCTAGTAACCTCCTATGAATCTATATATAACTGGTGTCAAAATCATAGACTGAAACTAAATTCTAGAAAAATGCAAAACTGTGAGTCTACATTAGTGAATCGAAAGACATCTCCATCGAACACCTCTCCATCGACATGAAACCTTCAAAATTCACTTCCGTGGAATTTTTTCAAGGGTGAGGAAGTAGTTGGCCAACTCCACAACTTTGCCCTTTTCTCCACTGTATTACGATCTTGGAGTTGGTATATAGAGATATGGGGTGTGGGGGCCAAAGCCCCCCACTTGGATGGGTTTGATTTAGTGCACTGTGTGTTCCACTGAGCTACGGGACAATTGTTTCATTGCCCTGGGAAAAATTCTGTGAATCACGGAAGTGAATTTCAGTGGTTTCTTGTCAATGGAGAGGTGTTTGATGGGGATGTCATTCAACTAACTAATATAAACCCCATAACTGTACTCTTTGGGAAGTCATCTATCACAGGGATCTACCACATTGGCTATAT
The DNA here is from genome assembly GCF_019279795.1 of Protopterus annectens. Taxonomy (NCBI): domain Eukaryota; kingdom Metazoa; phylum Chordata; order Ceratodontiformes; family Protopteridae; genus Protopterus; species Protopterus annectens. The sequence goes on from NC_056745.1 coordinate 525,177,150, forward strand.
ACTCTTAAAAGTTCACACAGGCATTTGGGATTTGAGCACTTATGTGGATAGTGACCTTTACTTTCACCAATGTGTCCACTGTTGGAAGAATATTGAACAGCCTATAAACAAAGAGATTGTGTCTAGATATAGGGATGTCATTTTCCCCCTTTACTTATCCCTCATTAGTCCAATCATGAGTATAATACTGACTTTGGCATGCATCAATCCAGACACATGCATCAACTGGAAAGGCAACAGAGAAACCTTACTAAAAGTATATAAGGATATGTCCTTAATGGACAGACTCAAAACCCTGTCAATATACTTGGTATCCTACAGACTGCTAAGATGTGACCTGTGTCTGACATACAAGACATCCTTCAACTTATTACTGATGAATTTACTGCACATCAACAAATCAAATTGCATCAGAAACACTCAGTCTAGGGATCTAAACCTCTTATGTAAAATCAAGAGAACAGTTTGGAAGGACCAGTTTATCTAGCAGAGGATACCAGTGCTCCAGAACAGATTCCCAATCTATGTAAAACAAAGCTTATCCCTGTCCATATTCAACAGCAACTTGGATCTCTGTATGGGAAACAGTAATTTTACCCCAGGAACACCTCCTGTACTACTAATAGACTGAGGCACCTTCTAAATGCTTTATCTATGGTATGATCCCAGTTATTCTCAGCAGGGGTAATATGGATCATTCTAATACCAAATGGGATAGCACAAAAAGGGAAACTGGCTAAGCTTAAAATGGGTCACAAAGGCAGCTAGCCTAATAATTACCTATGAACCGTATTTATTTATGTGTGTATGTATATATATATATATATATATATATATATATATATATATATATATATATATATATATATATATATATGGGTCCCCTTGACTTCATCGACACGCCGAAACACCGACGCTAAGAAGACCGACTCAAGAAGACCGACGAGACAGATGATCGACAAGGTGAAATCCCGACAGCCGAAACACCGACATGGGCAATGTGTGAGCGTGAGTCGGTAAGTGTGCGATAGTAAGGGATTTAGCATTAGGGAGCTGACAGGCAAGTGTGCGATAGTGAGGGATTTAGCATTAGGGAGTGGACAGGTAAGTGTGCGATAGTGAGGGATTTAGCGTTAGGGAGAGGACAGATAAGTGTGCGATAGTGAGGGATTTAACTTTAGGGGGTGGACAGGTAAGTGTGAGATAGTGTGAGATTTAGGGTTAGGGTGCGGGAAAGGTGAGTGTGCGGTAGTGTCGGACTTAGGGTGCAGGTAAGGTAAGTATGCGATAGTGACGGACTTTAGGTGTAGTGGCGGGTTAAGTGAGTTAGGGTTAGGGTGCGGGTAGGGTAAGTGTGCGATAGTGATGGAATGTAGGTTTAGTGGCGGGTTAAGTGAGTTAGGGTTAGGGTGCGGGTAGGGTAAGTGTGCGGTAGTGTCGGACCTTAGGGTTAGGGTTTGGGTTACGGTTAGTGCATGTATAGTTGTGTGTAATGTGTAGTTTACATTTTGTGTGTCGGTGTTATGGTGTTCGGTTTTGAGAGTTGTCGGTTTTGTGCGTTTTTGGTGTCGTTGTTTTGAGTGTCGGGTTTGTGGCGTGTTGGTGTTGTGATAGGGATCCATATATATATATATATATATATATATATATATATATATATATATATATATATATATATATACATATATATATATATATATATATATATATATATATATATATATATATATATATATATACAACTTGAAAATATATGAGGACTCTGCCTAAATAAACTTGGGTGGATACACTCTACCCTGCCACAGTAATGAGTTCCAGAGATTACGGGTCTGGTTTGAGAAGGCTTTAATAAGGGTTTCTTGAGTATATTGAGGTAAAGTTAGTAAGACACATTCTGCCAAGGGCATGGGTTGTGTTATCCATTCTGTTCTTAAATTTCATGCAGAAGATATAAAAGCACAGATGAGGTCAGCACAATATCTAGTTTTGGATATGAGGGCTGCAACACTGTTTGCAAATAATGCTGTCATCTTGGTCTTAAGTGACTGTGATCTCCGGTATGCACAGGAACATTTTTCTGATTAATGAAATGATTGGGATTAAAGTCAGTGCTTCCAATTAAGAGGTCATAGTTCTCCCTATAAAAGAGGTTCTCTGTAAGTGAAGAGGAAAAAGCTATCTCAAGAGGAGGAACTTAAGTATCTTGGAATCTTATTGTGAATGAAGAGAAGGTTATTAAGAGCTTGACCAGTAGATAGAGACATATGTGGAATTAACGCAGGCAATTTTTGTACAGTAATGGTAAAACAAGAACTGAGTTAAAGGATTAAGCTCTCAGTTAATTAGTTAATATAAGACCACATCCTTAGCTAAGATCACATGCTTTGGGAAGAGACTGAAATAATGACATGATGCATACAAGTAGCAGAAATGAGGTTCCTTCATGAGATAGCTACACTTCCACTCAATGACAGAGTGAGGAGCTCAGTAATGCAAAAGTTCAGAGTATATCTACCTCTTTGAAGTGAAAGTCATTAGTACATGCAGTTTGGCCACTTGGTGAGGATGCTGCATGAACATTTCCCAAAAAAGGTGCACTTGCAATGGTCAAATTGGTTAATGTCCTGAGGAAGTCTCAACACATGCTGGAAGAATATATGTTAAACCTCCTGGGATCTTGTGAGGGTCCAACAAAATGAGCCTCAGATTGTTTTGGGGGATACAGGGGATGTAAAAACTTGCATTACCTTGCTCCACTTGCTACATCCCTCAACAAGACCACTGGTTTTATAAGATGGATAGATGGAAAGTATGTTAGAACTTTTAGCTGCTTGAGAAGGAACTAAGGTATCTCAGGGACCTGCTAAGGGAGAATAGGTGTGTACAGCAGAAACAGTACAGACCAAACCAGTAGCTCTGACTCCTCAAATGAGAAAAAAAATGTGAAAAAAATGAATATGAATTAAGAGCAAGAGTATACATGCAAAATAAACTTGAGAACCACACGAAAAACTAAAACCAAACCAATGGATGAAGAAAATAGGTACAAACGTAAGCAACTACACTTGATGTATGACATATACTGAGGACACAAGTTAAGTGCTTTCATTCAGCTCGTAACAAAGACTTCATCAGAGCAATAAAAAATCCAATTAAGAAGTTTAAAAAGCCTCCACAATTAATCACATGCTCACAACCAACCAATAAAACAAACCCCATTATAAAACAACCCCATTATAATAATAGGAATCAAAAGTCTAAAAACCAAATGCATTCAAGAATTTTTTCCTTCCATGATGCTAAATCATGAAATTCAAGTCACATAAAAAATATATGTTAGCATATGCTAAATTACATTTCAAAAGATCGCAATTTTAAAATACTAACAGTAGAAATGCTTTCATTTAACCCAGGATACAAATAGACATGTAGTTTAATCTTCCACCTAAGCTCTTTAAGTTCAATAAGTTTATTCCATGGACCACCCCTGGCATCTTTTTTGACAACATCAGTTCCCATAAAACCAAAAGTGTGTCCAGGAAACTTAAGTGCATGTTTAGAAAGTGAATAGGGGGAAAATAGAGGAATCTGGTCTGTTGGTTGAGGAACTGAACCCATTTGTCTGAAACTATCTGCTGCTAAAGGGACATGTGGAGATTCAGACCTTCTGGAAGGAAAAAGGGACTGCCAGGGTGGGAAAGGGGAAACATTGCCTTAAAAACAGTCATTCTGACTTGTTGGAATGAAATTGATTTGGGGGTGTGGGTCCTGTATTCTTCTTGGAAACCCCTAACAATTTCTTCCTAAAGATCAGGGTTTTTCTTTTTTGCATTATGACATACCTGTGGAAGCATGGAGGTGTTTACGTGAAATGGCAGTGGAGTTTTTAACTAGATTGTTTAATGAAATCTTGGAAAGTGAGAGGATGCCTGAGGAATGGAGAAAAAGTGTTTTGGTACCGATTTTTAAGAATAAGGATGATGTGCACAGCTGTAGTAATGACAGAGGGATTACATTGATCAGTCACAGCATGAAGTTATGGGAAAGAGTAGTGGAAGCTAGGTTAAGAAGGGAGGTGATGATTAGTGATCAGCAGTATGGTTTCATGCCAGGAAAGAGCACTACAGATGTGATGTTTCCTCTGAGAGTGTTGATGGAGAAGTACAGAGAAGGTCAGAAGGAGTTGCATTTTGTCTTTGTGGATTTAGAGAAAGCATATGACAGGGTGCCTAGAGAGGAGTTGTGGTATTGTATGAGGAAGTCGGGAGTGTCAGAGAAGTATGTAAGAGTGGTACAGGATATGTACAAGGGTAGTGTGACAGCGGTACTGCGGTGGGAGTTACGGATGCGTTTGAGGTGGGATTACATCAAGGATCAGCTCTGAGCCCTTTCTTATTTGCAATGGTGATGGACAGGTTGACAGACGAGATCAGACAGGAGTCCCCATGGACTATGATGTTTGCAGATGACATTGTGATCTGTAGTGAGAGTAGGGAACAGGTGGAGGAGATCCTGGAGAGGTGGAGATATGCTCTAGAGAGAAGAGGAATGAAGATCAGCAGGACTAAGACAGAATATATGTGTGTGAATGAGAGGGAAGATATAGGAATGGTGAGGATGCAGGGAGTAGAGGTGGTGAAGGTGGATGAGTTTAAATACTTGGGATCAACAGTTCAGAGTAATGGTAAGTGTGGAAGAGAGGTGAAGAAGAGAGTACAAGCAGGATGGAGTGGGTGGAGAAGAGTGTCAGGAGAGATTTGTGACAGACAAGTACCAGTAAGAATGAAAGGGAAGGTCTACAAGAGGGTAGTGATACCAGCTATGTTATATGGGTTGGAGACATTGGCATTGACAAAAAGGCAGGAGTCAGAGCTTGACATGGCAGAGTTGAAGATGTTAAGATTTGCACTAGGTGTGACGAGGATGGACAGGATTAGGAATAAGTATATTAGAGGGTCAGCCCAGGTTGGAAGGTTTGGAGACAAAGCCAGAGAGGTAAGATTACATTGGTTTGGACATGTGCTGAGAAGGGATGCAGAGTATATTGGGAAAAGATGCTAAGGATGAAGCTACCAGGTAACAGGAAAAGAGGAAGGCCTAAGATAAGGTTTATGGATCTGGTGAGAGAGGACATGCAGGTGGTTGGTGTGACAGAGCAAGATGCAGAGGACAGGAAGAAATGGAAACAGTTGATCTGCTGTGGCGACCCCTAACGGGAGCAGCCGAAAGAAGAAGAAGTGAGACTGTTTATTTTATTTTTTTTATTTTTATTTATTTATCTATTTATTTTTTGCATAAATTTTTGATAAAACTGGATGAAGGGTTAGAGAATTCCTTAGAAATGTTTGGAAAAAGATGGCTGAAAAATCTTAGAGATTCTCTGTAATAATTTTCAGCACTCTTTTTGATCAACTCTGCAGCAGAGGAACCAATAATCTCTATCCAAAGGAGAATTTAAAATCTAATTTTTCACACCATCTGGGAGGTTCTGAGAATGCAGCTATGCAAACCTCCTCAAAACAGTACCAGTGTCCACAGCCCTGAAAGAAGCCCTAAATGAGTCATATACACACTATAAACAATGAATAGAAGAAACAAAATGATTTATAGCAGATAGTTCCTCACAAGAAGAAACAGCAATCAAAACATTCCTCATTTTTTTCACAATTAGTCAAAATAAACTTTTTGAGGTTGACAATTCATTATTCTGAAAATCAAATTTGCAGAAACGTACACTTTCCCCCATACTTAATTATCTTACCATCCTTGTCAGAATGAGTAGGATTAGACTTACCCAAATATTAAGCAGCAGTAGCATTAACTAAACCTATAGCTGCTGGATCAGGTTTGTGACGCGTGTAGCATGTATAAATACTTAGAAAACAGAGGAACTTTATACATTCTATCTGCCTTTTCAGGAGCAGCAGAATATCAGGAAAATTGCATGTTGTAGCACACATATCGAGCTGGAGGAATGGGTGAAGGTTCTGGAAATTCCTTCTGTAACAGTTCATAGTATTTTCTTTTTTTTTTTAAATATTTTTATTCATTTCCAAAAACAAGAAAACATGAATGCAGGTTATTTATGACAATGAAGTATTTACAAATTATTTAAAAAGGTAGGCTAAAACCTCTAAACAGATATCAAACATTAAAACCAAAATAAAGTATTTACAAGGGTGTCTATTGTTGACATATAATTGACTTTCTATACAATTGTTTCCTGATCATAATCTGCTGCAGTCATTATTCTCCAGTATTTCAGTTACTTTTTGCCATGCTACGTATAATGATGTAGTTCTTTCAGTTCTTCCTTTAATAGTGTTCATTTCCAATTGCGATACTGCTGACACCATATTCATGAATTGCTTAAAAGTTGGAGAAGCTTTGGATTTCCAGTTTGATGTAATGTTCTTCCTTGCAATAGCTAGGAGAGTCCATAAGATTACATATTTTGTTCTTGGCACACAGTCGGGTACAGGTGCATTAAACAAAATAATAGATTTGGAAATCTGGAATTTATCATTGAATACCATTTGCAGAAAATAATTTATTTTATCCCAATATGGTTTAATCAAATGGCATTCATAGAACATATGTTGCCAGTCTGCTTTTATTGATAAATCACATCTCCAGCAGCCAATATTTTTCTTAAACATAAGTTCCATTTTATGAGGAGTTACATAAGATCTGTGTATGAATTGCCATGTAAAAAGTCTCCAATGTAATGAAAGTGATGTCTGCTTTGGAGACAGAAGAATTAGTTTTTTATCTCTCTCATTTGGCACATGTCCATTAACTGATCTATAATAATTCCATATTTTGTCATTATTATGCATTTTTATTTTTTTGTTTGTTTTATAAATAGATGATAAGTATCCCTTTCCAGTAATGGGTTGATTCGTTAGTAATATTATATGTTGTATAAGGTTAGGAACATTTTGTCTTATTGATGGTTGCATTGTTTCTTGTTTGCTTAATATATACTGTCTTAATTCTTGTACATGTAACCACAAACTATCTTCCATATTTAATTTCTGTTTAATCTGGTCTATTGTCAGAGGTTTTCCAGAGTTTAGCAATTGATGCCAATATATTAATCCCTTTTCTTTAAGCATGTTGACTACTTCCATATTAAATGTTATTATATTACCTTGTGTGTACGCTACTAGATATAAAAGAAATGACCATGCTTTAATATCAGGATTGCTATTAATAAGATTTTGGAAAATTTTTAATGTATAAGTAATGTATTTGGAACTTATATTTTTATTCTTATGTATCATCACATATTCCTTCATCAGCCATATAAAATTGTTTGGTATGAAATCTGTATAATTATTTGCTACTACAAATTTAGAAGTTATGTACCTACCATAACGTTCCATGTTAGTTGTCTTCTCTCGCCTTCTTTCTTGCTGGATGGGTTCGGAGCCAATCCTCGGCTCCGACTCGGCACTTGCCAAGCTCAAGAGTCACTTTTACCAGCTCGAGGCAGCCCCATATCCCATGATGCAAGGCGGTATATACCCAGATCTCATTTGGTACTTATAGGGAAAAACACCTAGCACAAAAAACTTTCCACTAAGGAAAGAAGAGCAATTAGCCTAAACAAAAAGGGCTATAATGGGAACCCAGATAACTAACTGGCGCCCAAAGAAGCAATCTTCCTGACAAGGGAGATCAAAGTCTGTCCAGGCAAGGGGGCAGGAGGGAGGGTTGCAAGAAAGAAGGCGAGAGAAGACAACTAACATGGAACGTTATGGTAGGTACATAACTTCTAAATGTTAAGTTGTTAATCTCGCCTTCATTCTTGCTTGATGGGACCGCGTCCCTAGCACCTCTATCCTGGGTGGCTCAATGGAACAGACTCTTGAGAACCGTAGAACCAAAACTGGCTCTATCCCTGGAGGCCAAATCCAATTTGTAATGAGAAACAAAGGTATGAGGAGTGGCCCAAGTGGCTGCTGCACAAATAGTATCTAAGGGAAGTCTAGCCTGAAAAGCTGTGGAAGTGGCTAAGCTTCTGGTGGAATGTGCCTTTGGTTTTGAGCACAGCTGTTTGCCCCTAAGTTGATAGATTTCGGAAATGGTGGAAGAAAGCCATCTAGACAAGGTCACTTTGGAAACAGGAAGGCCTTTCTTATTCTCAGCATAAGAAATAAAGAGTTGATCAGACTTTCTGAATTGTTTTGTTCTGTCCAAATAATATCTGAGTTGGCGGTGAACATCAAGATAATGTAATTTTTGTTCCGATCTGTTGGAGTAATTGGGGAAAAATACAGGGAGATCAATAGATTGGTTTAAATTTGTTTTTGAAGCAACCTTGGGCAAAAAGGAAGGATTAGTTCTCAAGGATACTCTGTCCTTGTGGAAGACCAAATATGGGGGACGAACAGAGAGGGCATGCAGTTCTGACACTCTCCTAGCCGAGGTAATAGTGACAAGGAAGAGTGTCATCCAAGAAAGAAACTTTAGAGAACATGAAACAGCTGGCTCGAAGGGAGGAAGAATTAAGGATGTCAGCACAAGATTTAGGTCCCATTGAGGAGGAGGACTCCTGACAGGTGGATTAAGGAGAAAACTCCTCTTAGAAAAGCTTTACAAAGCCTGTGGGACATAATGTTGTGGTCTGCAAAACCGACATGAAAGTTCGAGATCGCAGCTAACTGAACTTTGACAGTGGAAGCTGAAGAACCCGAGTGAAGGATTTCCGCTAAAAAATCCAAAACTGCATGAACAGGGGCAGTAAAGGGATCTACATTCCTTGATTTCGCCCAAAGGGAGAAACGTTTCCACTTGCTAGTGTAAATCCTTCTAGTAGAGGATTTAAGGGAAGCCACTATGATATCCCTAACAGGGTTAGAGATCATAGGAAGCCTGGCTAAGGAAGGAAGTGGAGCAACCAAGCTGTGAGGTTGAGAGAAGGAATGGACCGATGCAGCTGACCCGATTGGTGGATCAGAAGATCTGGCACTGGGTCCAGATGCCACAGCTGTGCCAAGAGGTGACGATGGAGGAACGGAAACCAAATTTGTCGAGGCCAATACGGGGCAATGAGAATCATTTTGGCTCTCAAAACGGTAGCTTTCTGGAGTACCTGTGGTATCAAAGGAAAGGGAGGAAAGGCATAAAGAAGTCCCTGGGGCCAATCTTGGGTAAGAGCGTCTCTGGGGGGGATGGCCTGGAAGTGGGAAGAGAGAGAAGAAGTCCGGGCATTTGCTGTTTTGTTGAGTAGCAAAAAGATCGCAACATGGGCGGCCCCATTCTTGAAAAATCTCCTCCACTATAGATTGTTTGAGAGACCACTCGTGAGGAATGAGAATAGCTCTGCTCAATCTGCCCGCTAAAATGTTGGTTTTCCCAGGGATATGCGTTGCTACCAGAAACCGATGAGAGGAGATCGCCCATTGCCAAAGTCTGAGAGCTTCTCGACACAAGGGGTAGGACTTGGTTCCGCCCTGCTTGTTGATATACCACACTACGGACATATTGTCCGTGTGAACTGCAACTGTTCCCAAGGGAAAAAAGTCATTGAGGGCTTGCAACGTTAAAAGCACTGCTCTCATCTCTAGGACATTTATGTGCAGGTGGTATTCGAACGGTTGCCACGTCCCATGAACCATCCTGCCCTGATAATGACCCCCCCACCTGATCAGGGAGGCGTCCGTAGTGACTGTGGCTACCGGGGAGGGGAAACAAAGGGTCTGCCCTGATGAACCTGGGGAGAAGAAATCCACCAGGATAGATGGTTTTTGCAAGTTTGTGTCACCAGAATTTGATGACGCATGGGGAGTTGTTGGTAGGACCATTGGGTGAACAACATCCATTGAAGGAGATGCATGTAAAAGCGGGCCAAAGGGAGAAGAGTAATGGCAGCTGCCATGAGGCCCAATACCTTTAGGACCAGTCTGGCTTGCACCTTTTTGATGGCAAGGATGATCCGCACATGGTTTTGGATATCTAGGATTCTGTTGCTTGTGAGGTTTGCTGACATCCGGACAGTGTCTAAATTTGCGCCTATAAAAGTAATAGATTGGCAGGGCAATAAGGTGGATTTTTCGTAGTTGATAGAAATTCCTAAATGAGTGCAGAGATTTAGGGTGTAATCTTTGGCTTGGAGAAGTTGATGCCTGATGGTGGCTGAGAGGAGCCAGTCGTCGAGATACGGAAACACTTGGAATCCTTGACGTCTCAGGTGAGCCGTGACCACTGCCATACATTTAGTGAACACTCTGGGGGCTGTAGTGAGACCAAAGGGCAGGGCTCTGAATTGGTAATAACTGGACCCCAGCTGAAAGCGGAGAAACCTTCTGGAGCGTCTGTGGATTTTTATGTGATAGTACACATCCTGAAGGTCTATTGAGCACATCCAGTTGTCTTTGCCCAGAAAGGGCAAAATCGATTGAAGTGTGACCATCCGAAATCTTGTCTTTTTCACAGACTTGTTGAGTCTGCTGAGGTCCAATATTGGTCTCCAATCTCCGCCTTTTGGGAACCAAAAAGAACCTTGAGTAGATTCCAGGCTCTGAATGGTCTGTTGGAACTGGCTGAATGGCCCTTTTTTGTAGAAGCTTTGATACTTCTAATTTTGCGATTTCCTTAGACCGGTGGAACATCTGGAAGGGAATTTTGTGAGTGAAGGGACTTTCCTCGAAAGGAATCTTGTAACCTCGGATATGATCGACTGTACCCATTTGTCTTGTGAAAGGGAAAGCCAGGCTTCTGGGTACAGCGATAATCTTCCCCCGACTGCCTCCAATAATGGACAGTCGGGCAACACCTCAGGGATGCTGGAAGGGCTTGTCAGAGAGAGGCTCTCTGCTTCCCTGGTTTTGTGGACCCTCTGCCCCTAGGGCGCATCTGTTATTATTACCCCTCTGCATCTAGGGGTAAACTGACCACGTATCCGGGCGTGACTCCTGAGATTTACGGAACCACATCTTTCCTCCCTTCTGTCCTTTAGGTAAGGCCTAGAAGGGGTGGAAAACTGACCCCACGGCAGAGAGAGTCTTGCCGCCTTGCTCACACCTGGTCAACGATCCTTCACCTGAGGACCAAACAATGTTGCTCCATCAAGGGAGAGTTTGTGAAGGACGCCTTAAAGGGATCTGCAAAATTACAGAGCCGCATCCAGGACTGACGCCTAAGAGCCACTCCTGTCCCTGCAGCTCTACTAGCTCCATCTGCTGCATATAAATCAGCCGCATGGAGGAGTTGGCTATGGAGTTAAGGATTCCTAGCTGAGAAGCAATCTTATCCTGAGCCCCTGGAGCTGTAGGATCCTGTACTACTTCACCTAATTCTTTAAGGATGTCCCTTTGAAGTCTGGTGAAGTGACATAAGTAATTCAGCTTAACGCATAGCAAAGGTCGCTGAGGAAAACATCCGCTACCATACCTGTCCATGGTCCTAGAATCTTTGTTAGGAGGATGGACTGGTACGGAAGGATCTACAAGTTCCTTCTTAGTGGTGGCCACCACCACCATGGCATCAACTGGGACACCTTTTGTAAGGAATTGCTTTTCGGAAGGGGCTGTAATAAATTTAGAAGGCCTCCTGGGAACTGGTTCTACGGAATCAGGAGCTGCCTACGCCTTCCGAGCTATTACCTCCATGAGGGGGTCAAAAGGCGGAGACACCCAGGAGGTGGAGGGTCGAGATCCGACCGCCTCTAGGTATACCGACTCATCCTCGGAGGGGTTTATGGAGGGCCAGTTTCCCCTCTGTTTTAGCAGTTCTAGGATGTCTGTAAAAGAGACATCCTCAGAGGGGATCTTAGACCCCTCCGACTCATCTAAGTCGGTATCTGAAGTTGCAGACTCAGGGGAGTCTAGGTGCTTCTTCTTACAGGTCCTCTTACGTGGAGGATCTCCTGAAGGATCAGGAGAATCCTCGGAAGAGGGGGTTCTTCCCAGTGGGGAAACCTGAGGCGGTGGATCTCTCGGTCTGGGAGCAAGAGAGTGGGAAGAGACATCTACAGGCACCATAGAGGGAGGAGCTAAGGGGATAGACTGCTGACTGAGCCCAGGGGCCAGCACACTCCTCATCACCTCGAAGGCTCCCCTGCCAGGGAGATCTGAGAGACCCCGCTCTGAAGAAACAGGGGCTCCCAGGTCCACCGAGAGGGAAGGCTCTGATGCAGATGTCGGGGCCGAGCTCACCAAGGCCGAAGTCCCAAGGGGAAGAGCAGGGTCGGACAAGGGTACGATGCCACTCACCCCCTCGGAGCAGACCAGGGAAGCCCAACCACTGGATCCCTCCAATGAAGGTCTCGAGGAGGAGATAAGAGTAGAAGCTGAAGGAGCAGAAAGGGGTGGTATCTGCCCCACAGCCGTAGCAGTGACTAATCCCATAGACTCTATCTCCGAGCTCTGGAGGAGAGTCGAAGGAGGAACTTGAAGAGGGTGTGGACTAGTAGTCATCTGTTGAGATGGACTATGAAGCATTTGGGCTAGTGCCTGTGATTTTAACAATCTGCTTACCACTCTCTCCAAATCGTGGTCTGACAACCTGGAAGACCTAGATGATCGGCTCCGATGGCTCCGCTCCGAAAGAAAAGGAGAGGTCGGAGCCGACAGTATCGGTTCCAAAGAGGGAGACCTGGACCTCTTCCTCGAAGGAACCATCGGAGCCGACGAACCCTCGGCTCCAGACGGAGCTGACAACTTTTCGGCTCTGAGTGTAGTCAAGAATGTATCGGCTCCAGCCGGAGCCGATACAGGCAAAGAAATAATGGTATCGGAGCCGGTCGGCGCCGATACCGAAGCCTTAGCCACATGGTGGTCGGAGCTGACACCAATGTGACAGTCAAAGTATCGGCACCGATAGCCATCGGTGCCAAAGATTTAGCCAAATTAGGATCGGCTCCAGCCGGAGCCGATCTCGACTCCAAAGGAGTCGGAGCCAAGGCCGAAGGCTTAGAAACAGAAGTCTGGGCTTTGGTGGTCTTAAAGGGTTTGCCCGGAGACGATTTGGCCGGGGAGCCCTCCGGTTTAAGAAGCCCTCTCAATATTAATTTGTTTCTCCTTTCCTGCAGGACTCTCTGGCTGAAAGAGTGACAGATAGCACAGGAGTCCTGCAGGTGGAGAGGTCCCAGGCAGTAGATACAAGAAGTGTGACCGTCTGTCAGAGACATCTTCTGACAGCACGAGTCACACTTCTTGAAGCCTGAGACCCTCTGTTCTTTTGACATAGTGAGTACACAAGCACCAAGACTCACACAGTCCAGTCAGAAAATTAAATTTTTAATTTTAAATTTTAATATAAAGGGGAATATATATAATCCCACACACACACCCTGACAGGAAGGGATGGGTAGGGAAGAAGGCCTGACTAAATAAACACAAGTAGGGAAAACGGGTAAAATGGCTGGGAGACCCTACAACTACGTACAAATGACAAATATACTGAAATAATTAAGAAAAACTAGGATTGGGGAATCTAACAACAGTAAAAAGAATTACTTACCACGAGCTGGCAAAAGGAGTACCTCATCAGCGAAGCGGCAAACGAGATCTGGGTATATACCGCCTTGCATCATGGGATATGGGGCTGCCTCGAGCTGGTAAAAGTGACTCTCGAGCTTAGCAAGCCAGTGGAGCGAGGATCGGCTCCGAACCCATCCAGCAAGAATGAAGGCGAGATTGACAACTTAACATCCTGATTTTAACCAGATTCTCTCATGAACTTGCTTCCATTTTGATGTATATTTTGTATTTAGCCATAATGATATTGTTTTAATAATGGATGAATGCAAATATATTTCTATGTCTGGTAAACCTATGCCACCTATATCCCAATCATCTAGATGATACTTCATAGCTATACTTGGTTTTTTTGGATACCATAGGAATCTTACCATTAAATCATTTAATTGTTTTAGGTGCGATTTAGCTGGTGGCAAAGAACAAGCTTGTATGACATAAAGAATTTTTGGAAATATGATCATTTTAATTATATAAAGCCTTTCTTCCATTAAAAGAAGAATTTATTCCATCTTTGTATTAGATTTTTAATATTATTTAAGGTCTCTTTATAATTTGTTTCAATTGGAGTATCTAGGTTGTTAGTTATTATAATTCCCAAGTATTTAATTATATTATCGGTAGAGATATATTTATGGTATTTTTTATTTAGATCTTTTATTAATATTTATAAGCAATACATTTGTTTTGTTCTCATTAAATTTAAGACTTGAAAAGTTTTGAAAGTTTTGAATTGAGTCCCATAATGCTTTTAAACTGCTATTATTATTTTTTAAGGTAATTAAAATATCATCAGCAAAAAGTTGAATTTTAAGCTGTAGGCTGTTGTCTAGTTGTATTCCTTCAATATTTTTATCCATACGTATATTATTTGCTAAGGGTTCAATGACTAGCGCAAACAATAATGGAGAAAGAGGGCAACCTTGTTTTGTGCCCTTAGTTATTTTAATAGATTTAGACAGACAAGATCCCAGTTTTATATAAGCCAATGATTTTTCATATAATGATTTTATTAACAAAGTGAAGTTGTTTGAGAAGCCATATTCTTCTAAAACTAACCACAGATAATCCCAGTTCACTGAATCAAATTCGCTATTTATGTCTAAGCTAATAACATTCATTTTGTTTTTTGTGACATTTATATAATCAATTAAGGAAAGAATTCTTTTAATGTTGTCATAAGTGTTCCTATCTTTTATAAAACCTGTTTGATCCTCCTCTATCAAAAGTGGTAGTAATTGTTTTATTTGAGCAGCATGTATTGCCATAAAAATTTTATAATCTATATTAAGAAGTGAAATGGGTCTGTATGATGAACATTCACTAGGATCTTTATTTTGTTTCAGAATTGGTGATATTAATGTGTACTTCCAAGAAGGAGGAATGTCTTTACCATTTTTAACTGATGTAAAGACATTCAATAACAACAGCAAAGCCTCATTTGATAGTAATTTAAACATTTCTGGGGTGCTATTATCTATACCTGGAGCTTTGTTTAATTTTAGCTTATTTACTTCAGCTTTAAGTTCTGTCATTGTTATTTGTTTATCTATTAGTTGTACCTGCTCCTCTAATAACCTAACTTTAACATTGTTTTTGAGAAAAGCTTTCAATGCTGAATGTGTTTCTGTTTTCTCATTTTGATTATTAAGTTTATGAAAAAATTGCCTAAAAGCTTCTAGTATTCCTTCTAAATCTGATACTTTCTTTTTGGTTTCTATATTATGTATTTCCTTGATTTGATTTGTTTTAATAATCTTTTTAGTCCTACTTGCTATTCTTAGTTGTTTTTTAGGGTTCATTGAATAGTAACATAGTTTAATTTTTTCTAAGTTGATCATTGTTTTGTGGTGTAGCGTCTCTGAGTATTGTTTATTAGTATCTTCTAGTTCTTTTATTAAGTTGGTGTTTCCATTTTGAATATCAAGCTTTAAATTATCTACTTTTGACTGTAATTCCATTCCTTCCTTATTCCACTGTTTTTGTTTATTTTTATACCATTCCACTGCTCTTCCATATAGGTATGCTTTCAATGCATCCCATATATATATTTCAGATACATCTTTTGTAAGATTGATATCTAGGAATGTTTGTGTCTCTTTAATATAAAATTCCTTAAAATCTTTGAGATTTGTTATGTAAGATGGTATTCTTGTTACTGATACCCTTCTCTTGAAACATAAGTCTATTTCAAACGTTATGGTGTTATAGTCCGAAAATGGACATGAAATTGTCTTGACTTTATTTAATTTAGAGGTTTAATCCTTTGTTATGTACACTCTATCTATTCTAGAGTATGTATTATGTCTATGGGAAAAATGTGTAAAGAATAGTGAATCTGGGATAGCATACTCATTTATGTCAGCTATATTAAAAGTTTCAACAAACTCAGATAACAACTTTGTTAAACTTGATCTCTTACATGTAGTTTTAGTATTTGTGTCAGTTTCTTTTATAATGCAATTGAAATCTCCAGCTATGATTAAATTGCCTTTGATATATTGTACAATGTCTTCTAAGTGTTGTTTGGCCACTCTAACACCTAGTCCTGGTATCCAATAATTATTCACTAATGTATATATCATTTCATTGATAGATATTGTCAATAGACAAAACATTCATGAGTTGTCATGGAACGTGTTTATGATTTTAGGCATTAAAGTAGTGTTTTTCCACAAAATTGCTACTCCCCTTCGCTTCTGATTATAGGTGGAACTTACTAGTATTGTATAATTTTTATTGTTTATTTTATTTATGTCTTCTTGCGTAAGGTGTGTTTCCTGTAAAAATACTAGTTGCACTTCACATAGCTTTAAATATCTATAAAGACTTCCCCTTTTGTGGCTATTATTTAAACCATTTACATTAAGAGATATACATTTTGCAATTGGATTTATATTAGCTTTGCTTTTATCCATATTCATATACTCGTAACAATGTGTAGATGTGTGTACATGAAGAGAATGACTTGTTCTTTCTTCTTCCAACAGTATTACAATAGATTATAGACACCCAATAAAAGTAAATTACAAGATCATAACTGAGAACTTCTTCTTCTTCTTCTTCTTTCGGCTTTATCCCGGTTAGGGGTCGCCACAGCGGATCACCTGTCCGCACATTGAATGGCAGTGGAATTTTACGGTGTCGAGTTGCCAGCCCGGCGCCCAACCTTCCACAGAAGGCACACTCACACGCACACCTAGGGCCAATTTAGAGTGTCCAATCCACCTGCAGCATGTCTTTGGGATGTGGGAGGAAACTGGAGCACCCGGAGGAAACCCACGCGACCTACTGAGAACAATATAAGATAAACAACCACCAAACCCCTTCATGAGAAAAAACATCTCATCCTTGAATGATCTAATCATTCAAGCGATCTCTCTAAGTCTGCATTTCAGCATCCTCCCCCAGCCCCGCCATATGGTAGTTTTATAATGAAAAGTATCTTATATATCTTTTAAATATACATGTATCTGTCTTTACAGATTACTTAAATACAATCTTTATCAATATTTTATAAAACACTAAGGCAACACAACTATACATAGATTTAATACTTAACTATTTGGTTTTGTTTAAATTGTAAAGGAAAATCTTTTATTTTAATATATCTTTTGTGTAGCAATAACGGTTATGCATCTTAAAAATAATATGCTTGCTGTCTATCTCCCTTATAATGTGAGTGGCATTCATAGGTATCAAATTTATTGTAATGGTCTACCTATATATATATATATATATATATATATATATACATACATATATATATATATATATATATATATATATATATATATATATATACATATATATACATATATATACATACACATACACACACATATATATATATATATATATATATATATACACATACATACATACACACATATATGCATACATACATTAAAAAAAAAAAAAAAAAAAAAATGTTAAGCATTATATGCATCAGTTAACCATGCCACAAATTGCTTAAATCAGAAAGTATCTGTAACAATGAATATAACGTTACATTTGTATTGTCATTTATCAGTAATCTTATAGTTTTCTTTTAATTCAAAAAGTCATATTTTAGTGATATGAATGCTACTAATTTGTTTTTGGCATTGGTATTATATAGTTTAAGACTATATTTCTTAGCAATTCCTATATATTTATTAGTGCCACTGGCATATTTCATCGCTAGTGTACCACATATGTCATATGTCAAATAGCAACTCATACTCCTTATGATATTACAGGATTTATCTGCAGCGTTATAACTGTAAGGTTGGAAAATATGAGAAGCAAAGTAGGCTTTAAATATACTATAACACGATTGTTTGGTACTTATTACTGTCAACTCTTCTACACACACAGGAAAAGATAACCTTATATGACCATCAACCATTTTCCTTCATTTTTCTCTTCATCCTTCTATTCTCCATTTTTAATAAATATTTGTTTCTATTGTGGCTTCTTTGAATTTAGTGAGGGTACTCCATATCATATTATAGATAATATACAACGTTCAAACAGAGAACATGCCCAATATAGAGACATATTCTCAACTCAAGTGGTCCACACCATATATTTATAACACTGCAGTCAGAAATATACTAATGAATATGCAATAACTAGCAGCTTTGCAGCATGTGTGTGTCTCTAACAAGTACATACCTATAGGATATTAAAAAGAATAGATAGCACACTCTTGTTTCATAATTAACAAATGCACACAGCCTGGTATTTACTTTCATAGACAGAAATTAGACCTGTTACTTATATGCATATCAGGTACCAACAGCAATATGTTAGTAAATGCCTATGCTATTCAAATCATATTTTAATGCTGATTGATATGAGATGTAGCTGACAATGGCTTTAGCGTTTGTGATGTTATATAATATATATTCAGTATTATAAGTAAAAGTATGTTGCATGTCTATTTGCAATCTAAGGTTCAAGGCTGATCAATTTAGACATACAAGACAATCTCTTTAGCCTTGGCTATATAATGGGAGTTACTGTGTCTCTACACAACCATTCATTTTCAGTGAGGATGTTCAATATTAATATAACCTGCCTTTAATAAAAGCATACTTATAATTCAGCAGTTCTTTCCTATATATATATATATATATATATATATATATATATATATATATATATATAATATAACAAAATCATAAGCAAGTCTGAGATTTTTTCTTGCTTATTACTGCTTAATGATTGTGCTACTTGAACAATTTAATATTTACAGAGTATCTTGATAATTAAACAGCAACTCCTTTTTACCCTTAAAATGCCTAATAACACATAGCTACATTCATGAACCTTAATTGACTTACTGTCCTTAAGGATGAGTACACTAGCTGCAGTGTGTTTACAAATATGTTATATAGTTCCAGTCAAGGACTTAAATATATTAATTTTTTTATAAAATTAAGTTAAATTATAGTAATTTACGTGGGTGATCTTATCAGAAAAGGTTATAGTAAAGTCTGTATGTGTTAACTATTCATACAGTTTCTTCCAAGTGATATACTTCTTTTTAAGCTTTGTGTGCTGTTTATGTGTACAATTCAAAATGAATAACAAATATCACAATATAATAAAACATCATGTATGTGTTGATACCTTCTAAATTCATTAGGTACTTCAGTATACTTTTAATATTTGTTAAAACTGTAAAAGCACTTTGCCATCTCATAAATAGTGTGCTGGTTACTTTAAGTAGCTTAGGAGCTGACACCACATCCATACTGTCTTGTTTTAGTGCTGACATCACTCATGACTGTTTACTTTCATTTTGTGCTGTTAGAAGGTTTAACACACTGTAATGGATTCTAACTGAAGAACCTTCATTCAGGGGTGGTAAAATAAGAGTTCCCAGCTCGTGACCATGGCGGAAGACAAAACAAAGTAAGTGAAGTTTTTAGGGTTTTTTTTAAACTGAACACCAGCTCATTAAACTTCTATTAGTTTTCTTAACATTAAGGGCAGATATACAAGCCAAACAGTTGTTTGTTAGTCAAAAAGGCACTTTTAGCATCAAAGAATAGATAATTACTTTTCAAGGCACTTTGACAGTTATTACTATCAGTTTTTATATATTATTATGTGTATTAAATACATCAGTTTAGATATTTCATGCAGCTTAGTGTAAATAATATAAAAAGGAATCATCCTCATTTAAACACACCACATTAATATGTCAGTGTAAATACATCATATTCTATACTAGCAGTAAAAGGCGGGTAATTTATAAATGAACTATCTAAACATCATTTAGAGTTAGAAAAATCATGACTGTAAGTATTTACACTGTAATAGAGAAAGATATGTTACCTTGCTTTCTTTATGGTTGTTTCCTTTAGTTATAAAATGTCCTGCTTATTTTGTGTTTATATTGTTTCAAAGACTGACACGTGTAAAGCATGAATGCTTTCAAAGAACTTTTTTGCCTTACAGAGCAAATAGAAGACAATAATGTTTGTGTTTTTCATATGTCTTTTATCGTTTCTTCTTCTTTTTGTCAGCAGTGCTCCATTCATTTTTTTCTAAGTGACGCTTAACCCCAAATTGGGAGAAATCCATTTCTTCCACATTATCCAAGGTTTTATTAGCTGAAAGATAAGAAATTGTTGCTTGCAGAGTGTCAAAAGTTTTAGGACCTTCAGTAAAAAATATTTTTATTCTTGCAGGGAACAGCAAATGGACTTTAAGTTGTCTTTTTTTCAATTACTTTATCAGAGGGAGATATTCTTTTCTTGCAGTTATAACTCCAGCAGAATAATCATTATCAAATCTGATTATGTTGTCTTTGTATTTAACTGGAGAAATTGACCATGCTGTTTTTAAAATACGTTCCTTGTCCTGTGATGAAAAAAACTTTACTATTATTGATCTCGGGTGATTTTTTGATTTGATGGTTGATGAAGCAGCTCTTAAGGATCTGTGGGCTCTTTCAATTCTATAAGAAAGAGCTTCAGGCAATTTTAAAACTTCTGGTAACCAGGTAGTAAGAAAAGTCACCACGTTATCTCCCTCTGTTTTCTCTGGTAGCCCATAGAAGCGAAGGTTATTTCGTCTGGACCTGTTCTCTAGATCCTCTATTTTATTTTGTAATGAAGCATTTTGTAGTGATAAAAAATGTAGCTGAAGATCTTGTTCTGAGAGTCTGCCCTCAGTATCATTTAAGGATCTCTCTATGTCAGCTATTTGAGACTTCTGTTGCGTCATTATTTCTTGTAGTTGCTGTATTTGTTTTGTAGATCTCTCCTCAAAAGTGTCCAGTTTGGTATTCATTTTGTCATATTTCACTGACAAGTCTTGTATAGCATTTAATAAAGACTGTATCTCCTTTTTCGTCATATGGTCCTGTGTGGTATGCTTAGAAAAGCTCATTTTCAGTATATTCAGATACCTTCCTTCTTGTTTTTGACAGGAAAAATAATGTTGAAAGCCAAATTTTTTGCACTGTAGACTTCTAGTGATATTAGTAGAAGTAATTCAACAAAATAGGTTTGTCTACAATATCTAGTTTTTAAAAATTCCTGTCAGAAATATCTTTTGAGTGCAGAGCTGAGAAAAGATGCTGCCAACCAGTCTACATCCTAGCCACGCCCCTCTTCATAGTATTTTCTGAGGGACTGAAAAACCCCAGTGCTCTCCCACTAAAAACACTGTCACATTCTGGAAATAGTCTCAAAGAAAGAAAAATCTCCAAAAGGAGAATAAGAAACTTTGCTTTCCTCTTGAGTCTGAATCAGACAGAGTAGAAAACCCATCTCTGTCCCTTCAGCATTATTCCCAGACTCAGAATCTTGACTCTTTACAGGGAGAAGAGGCATCCCTCTTTCTCTTACCACAAATCACCTTATAAGAAGCCTCAATAGCCTAAATTAAACTGTGAGCCAGACCCAGTAAACTAATTCTAAGGAAATTTGAGGAGGAGTAGATACGTGTTTGTTTTCTGTTACTTTTTGGTAGGAAAAATGGGGCAACAGTGTTATTAATGGCAACAGCAGTAGCTTCCCCAGGGATGGGTCAACATTCCAACCAAACAGGGAAGACTTCCCTATTCCCTCTCCCATGATCAACAAGACCTTCTCTCCCTTGCCCACAGAGGGGACATCAATAGCCATTGAGGTTGTGACTAACCCCTGATCCATAGTGGCTGTATGGGCTACATCAGAGGATCTACGGTAAAAGATTAGTGGTCTGAGGAATCAGCTTTGGCCACAGCAGTGTCACTCACATGCAACTTGGGCAAATTGCTAGCCTGCTGTGTTGGCATAAGCTGTTTGCTTATTTTTTTTCTTTTTGTGTTTGGAAGAAGGGCTGACTGTGGGACCAGCAGATTGTTCCATGGTCAAGCCAAAAATGCTGCCTTTTTCCCTGAGAAAACAAGCAGGAAAAGCCAGTAAAAAATTAAAGTCTTTACAAGTCACTTTTTCTCACAAAAGCACAGTAAAATGTATTTTACAACACTTTTCCAGCTACAAAAATTAAAAATAAACACAAGTCTGTTAAAACAAAAACACCTAGCTTAAAATAAATTTCCTAAGTGGTAAAGTACAATAAAACAATACATTTTTTAATGTGTAAGGCTTTTTCCCCCAAAGGGAACTTATCTGCCTAGCAAAGGAACTTCACAAGCCGACCGTTGGTAGCCCACAGTGGAGCACACTTTGGTGGTAGGAAAGCTATGAAAGGGCTTGGTGCCCAAACTTGTCTTTATAGTTAGCTCAGCTTGAGCTGACTAATGGCTTGTGTATGTTGAAGGAAACCTGAATCTCTGGAAGCTAGCCGGCTGTTATATACATTTGATAAGGTTACATCTTTGGCAGGATATATACCAAGTATCTAAGGCTACTGCAACAGTGTGGTGAATATGCTGAACATCAGTGCATTCAAGGTAAAGTCTTGTAAATGATGATTCCCTCACCAGGGGAATAAAGTGGAGCAGCATAGAGAAAAGAAGCATAGTGATGATCATAACATGCCCGGGTCGATGCAGTGCACATTTCAATCCTGCTGAGATAAGTGCAGTTCTGCCCAATATAAAATAAAAAGGGAAAATGAAAGAATATGAAAAATACTAAAGCTCTAGCAAATGGTGTTTCTCTTCCCCAGAAATGCAGTAATTAATCTCTTCTGACTACGGTAATGACTAAATGCTCTAGATGACAGACACCTGGCCATAACAGGTGATTTGGTGTAACTTTTAAAAATGACTATAACACAGCAGAAAAATGTAGCAACACTGATCAATTCACTTAACAGCACAAAAACTGCTTGAACTGCACTGCAAACTGTAAAACAACTCCAATTAGTAGCTGTAATTTTTCACAATCTTGGGGTCAAGATTAACCTCTAATTACTATCTGCATGAAGTTTGTATATCCTTCCTGTATCTGCACAAGCTTTCTCTAGTTCCTCTTGGAAACATTTTCATCGACTACCTACATTGAATAGTTCAGAGCTATCTTTTTATCAATATACCTGACTGTGATGTCCTTTACAAAGTAGAATTCATTCATGTCAATATTAAATATGAAGATCCATGGCTTGGCATCCTTATAAACCTTTCTTACATAAAATGTTCTTGGGCTTCAGTGCAGATTCACAGTGTTTCCTTGTTTCAGTAGCAACATGGAGACATTTGTTTCAAAAATTCCATTTCCAGTACACAGATGTTCAGACAGCAGTGTCAGCATCTAAAAACATAACTATATGAACAGTAGTAGTTTTAGCAGTAGGAGGTTTACAATGGTGGCATGATGAAGATGGTCATCATCAATCCACTTTTTTCTACATTTTTTACATGGGCCTAGGGTGTTGTGTCAACTGTTGCCACAATTCTTGATTAAGTGCCCTTCTCCTATCTTCTTTGACAGTCATGTCTGACAGTTCTCAGGTCTTTTTTCGTGCAATTCATCCATCCATCACTTGGCTGGATGTCCTTGTTTCCTGGTGCCTTCCTTCTATCTATCTATCCCAAATTTTTTTTACCAAATCATCTTCTGCTTGCCTGCACATGTAGCCACATCTGCATAATTAGTTCTCCTTAACCTTCCATGTAATTGAAGCTTTTCTGGCTTCTGCTCTGTTGTCCCTACTTAGTTTTTCCCACAGTATTCATCCTATCATCCATGCCTGGCTCTTTATCTCCATCACCTCAAGATTCCTCAACTACTGTGCCCTCACTGCCCAGGATTTTGTGCCATACAGAAGCACTGGTCCCTGCATTGTTTTTTACACTTTACTTTTCAGCATATTTATAATTTTTCTGTCAAATACTAACCTTGACACTCTGTGCCATTTGGCTGCAGTACCTCTGATTCTAGCCTTGACCTCTTTATTTACAGTCTATTTTCCACACACACCCCCACACACACATATGAAGCTTTTAACCTGCTAGTTTCCTTCTGTCTCAATGATCATCTTCTTCTGATGCCCACCATACCTGCTATTTTCCCTTCTATCTCAATGTTCATCTTCTTCTGATTCTCACCATTTGATATGGTGACACCTGTTTTGTCTGTACTCAATGTCATCTGCTGTGTCTTCAGTTTTGCCTGCTAGTCCCCTATCATTTACTAAAGGTCCTGCCTGCTTGAAGTGCCACATCATCTGCATGGATGGGGTCTCCTTTCTCTTTAATTGCAGAATCTGTATGGGGTGGTATAGCTTATATGGGGTTTTCTTTATTCAAAAACGGCCGAAAGTACACCTCCCATCTGTATTTTATGTCCTCAAGACTGGTTAGCAGACTTTTGCTGGCATACCTTATGAAGGGTGTCTGATGACAGTCTTTTTTATCTTTCTGCTACTGCCTTGCCGCCCAATAGAGCTTCTTTGTGCCACCTGCTGAATCACTTTCAGAACCTGGCAGAATTTCTCTGTTGCATTGTCTTTGCCATTGTGATTTCTTTCTTAACCTCTTGTTTTCCAAGCGGAAAACCTTCCTTCTTAGCCTTGTCTGTCTTTTCTGTTTCCTACTTCATCTTATACTCCTTTCTGTTGATAATTCCTGTACCTCTGCACTCCACCACCATCTTTCCTTATATACCTTATTTCCTTACACTAAATGTCTAGAACAGCATAATATCCTTAAGTTCAACCAACTAAAATAGCACATAATATTCTCATTAGACAAGTGTTCAGCTACATGCTATCTTATTTTTAAACAGTGAGTACTGTCCTGATTTTCCCTTCTAAGCAGATAATTTTGTAATAACACTAGTACAACAATAACATATTCCTTTACCACTAATTCAGTTTTTCTCTTTCTCCCTAAAAACATTACCAGCATACTTATGAGTCATGAAGAGTTTTAACGTTCACTTGAAAATAAGTTATACAGATATAAATGGCTGCAATGGCAATGTTTACACTTTGAAACATCTATCTATCGCAATTTTGTCTCTCATGGCCTTCAAATATTGAAGATGCCCACATATGGTACTGCATATACAGAACTTCTGAAATGGTGGCAATCTATTAACTTGCAAGCTTGGCTTGATTACATGCATCTTTTAATAGATTTTTTTTTTTCCAATCTTTGGAAGGGACTCTATTGAGAGATATACAGATAGATATATTAAACAAGTTTCCAGGATATAGTTATAAATACTTTTAGAAAAACTGTATGACCATTTGGCCCTTTATGAGAAGCGACTACAGATGACTAAAATAAAGAAATTGCAATGAGATCTTAGAGAGTTCAAGAATGGGAATGTCTTTTCTTGGCCTAAAGAGGACCGCAGCAGAGGTAATGAATACTCAAACTCCATCTCCCACTATTAGAGAGCCAGTGGAGTCCACTGAAGTACCTGCATCTACATCTAGTAACAATGTGACTAACAATGTCCCTCCCATATCTGTGAATCCATCTATGCATACAGCTCAACCAGTGATATCCAATATGTCTTTTTCCCTCTCAGCCCCCTTACCTATAGTCAAGGGGCATTCGAAAGAATGTTCCAAGAGTCGTTTAAGGAAGGGGCATTGAATGGATCAGTGAATGACAACAGAAGGGATGTTGTCTCAGAACAAAACACACCATTAAGTCAACTGGTATTCAACATTACATCTATTGTTCTCACTGAAGCACAACTCTCATTGTTGAATAGGGGCTGAGCATTGTCCCCAGTATATCTTCTGATGTTTCAGATGTACTCTTACACTTAAGCACGTTTCCAATAAATATATCATTTATGTGTTATCCTGAAACCAGTATAGAGGAAAATATTTTTAAGAAACCAAGTATGTTAAATCCAAACACACATCCATTCTTGGAGTCATTTGTTAGCACTTGTGAAATTGAGATTTTTGAATCTCTGAACAAAAAACATACACATTCATTTTATAACCTATCTCACAATGAACAGATTGCACTAAGAGAACTATGTGAAGCATTACATATAGACTCTGACAAAGGAGGAGGCATAGTGATTATGGACAGACAGTTTAATTTAAAAAGTATGTCTGATTTGCTATCTGATAATAATACCTATAATCAAATTAACAGAGCTACAGTAGATGGGTTGATTGATAGATTACAATTTTTTGCACATGATCTATTGATGACAGGGCTTATCACGAGAGACCTTTTTGAATACTTCTATGCAGAACATCCAACAATACCAGTAATTTATGGTCTCCCTAAGATCCACAAGGATGAGAATAAATCCCCAGGGCATCCGATTGCATCTTCTAAAGGCTGGCTTATGGAGCCATTCTCCATTTATGTTGAAAAGACACTGAGATCTGTCTTGGATGTGATGCCAACTGTATTGCAAGATATGCAAGAATTTCTCAAAGATTTATACCGATGGCCAAACGTTAACAGGGATGTCAGTAATATTTGTTTAGTGACCCTTGATGTGAATTCTCCTTTATGGTATTACCAAATGATATTGATATTAAAAATATCAGACTCTGCCTTACAGAATAGACTGACTTAACCACCGGTAAGATAGAGCTTACTTGTACCTTGTTAGAACTAATTCTTGAAAACAATGTATTTATCTTTGGGAGTTAATATTATCTGCAAAAGGTTGGAGTGGCCATGGGCACAGCATGTGCCAACAGATCTATTTTACAACGTCGAAATCACAGGAGTCCGAATGTTGTAATATCGAACCCATATGTCTGAAATGTGAAAATAGTGAAGCCGCAGAACACCAATTTTTTTCCTATTGAAAAAAATTGGTGGCCCATTTTCGTGGCTTTCCTATTTCCTCCATTGTGGTGCGATCTCAGAGTTGGCATATTTAAGTAGGGGTGGTGTGGGGGGACACAACCCCCCACGTTTGTGGCGTTCCTATTTCCTCCAGTGTGGTGCGATCTCGGAGTTGGTATATTTAAGTAGGGGTAGTGTGGGGGGGCACAGTCCCCCATATTGGGGAGGGTGAGGGGGTGAAGCCCCCTACATTAGTATAAGTTTAAAGCGTGCATGTTTTTTGTTTGTTTTTGTAGTGGAACAGTTATTTTTTCCACTGGGAAAAAAAAAATCGCTGTTCTGTGTGTGTGTACTTTTTGCATTTTGAATTTCCCGGTTCGATATTACATCATTCAGACTCTTGTGCATTCGACAATGTAATATAGACCCTGTGCCAACAGCTATCCCAACCTTGTTTAACTTAATGGGAATGTAAACAAGTACTGAATGCCAATCCATTTTCCAAATCTGAGAGTTGTATAGGCATTTTACAGATTAAATTTTTATTTTGTGGATGGTTCCTCTGGATAGTTTAAATGCTTTTATAGAGTACTTGCATAGTACCACCACATTCTTGAAGTTCATTCATCGTGCATCATATAACAGTACTGATTTTTTAGATGTTTTGGTTAAGACAGATGACCTATTAGGTTTTAATATAACAATGTATAGGAAGCCCTGCAGGAAGAATGCAATTTTACATAAGTCTAGTATGCATCCTGGACATGTGACAAAAAAATATTTTGAAAGGGCAGTTTATGAGTGCCAGTAGGCTTTGCAATGTTAATACTGAATATGAAACCCTGGTAGATGGTATGAGTACAGAATTTGTTGCATGTGGTTATCCTAAGAAGGATGTCCAAATGAGTTTGAATCAAGTACATTATGTGGGTGATACCACAGCTAAACCATACTTTTCACAGGGCCTCAGTGGAACAAGTATGATTGAGATTAACAGGTATGAGTCGAATAGCACCAATAGGGTAGTTCTTACCCACTCTAATGACATCAGCATTACCTGTGATATTATTTGAAAGAAATGTCATTTGCTATTAAATTGTCCAGAGATTAGGAAAGTCATAGATGATAGGCCGAGATTTCCATTTAAGAAAAAGAAGCTACGTACCTACCATAACGTTCCATGTTAGTTATCTTCTTCTCACCTTCTTTCTTGCTGGTTGGGTTCAGAGCCAATCCTCGGCTCTGACTTGGCCATCTTTAAAAGCTCGAGAGCTGTTTACTGTCTCGAGGCTACCCCATATCCCATGATGCCTGGCACTATCTACCCAGAACTCATTTGAAAAAGCTATTCCAGACATATTTAAGGAAGAATTCTTCCATAGTAGCCCCTTGGAGCTAACTATAAAGCTATCTAAGCAGAAAGGACAACCAGAGAAGGTTCAGCCAATGAAATCTGAATAAGGAAGCTCCTCTCGATCCACTAGGATAGGGGGATGGAGGGTGGGACGCAAGAAAGAAGGTGAGAAGAAGACAACTAACATGGAACATTATGGTAGGTACATAACTTTTTTATGTTAAGTTGTCTATCTCCCCTTCATTCTTGCTGGTTGGGACAGCATCCCTAGCACCTACTATCCTGGGTGGCTCAATGGAACAGACTCTTCAGAACAGTGGAACCAAAATCAACCCTGTTCCTGGAAGCAATGTATAATTTGTAATGAGAAATGAAGGTATGTGGGTTAGCCCACGTAGCAGCTGCACAGATAGACTCCATGGGCAACCTAGATTAGAGGGCCACCGAGGTAGCCAATGCCCTAGTAGAGTGGCCTTTAGGTTTGGTAGATAATTTCTTGTTTCTCAGTTGATAAATGAATGATATAATGTGGGACAGCCATCTAGATAATGTTACCTTTGAGACCGGAAGGCCCTGTCTGCCCTCAGCATAGGAAATGAAGAGCTGGTCCAACTTCCTGATGTCCTTTGTCATATGCGAATAAAAACGCAGCTGTCTGTGAACATCCAACTGGTGCAATTTATATTCTGCGTTATTGGTGTGATTAGGAAAGAACGCAGGAGGGTCTATGGACTGATTCAAATTATTTTGTGTACAGACCTTAGGAAGGAAGGAAGGATTGGTCCTTAGAGCGACCCTATCATTATGGAAAACTAAGTATGGGGGACGAATACATAGAGCCTGAAGCTCTAAAACATGTCTGGCAGAAGTAATGGCTACCAGAAAGAGAGTCTTCCAGGATAAAAACTTAATGGAGCAAGATGCTGCAGGTTCAAAGGGTGGTAAGATTAGGGAAGCTAGCACCAAGTTTAGATCCCACGAAGGTGGGGGATCCCTCATTGGCGGCCTGAGCAGAGTGGTTCCTTTGAGGAAGGCTTTACATGGCTTGTGAGACATGATGTTATTAGAAGATAACCCAATGTGGAAATTCGAAATGGCAGCTAACTGAACCCTGACTGTAGCAGAAGCGAAACCAGAATGAAAGAGTTCCACTAAAAATTCCAGAATCTCATGAACAGGAGCTGAAAAGGGATCTATATTCTTAGCCTCTGCCCAGCAAGAAAAACGCTTCCACTTGCTAGCATAAGTTTTCCTAGTTGTAGATTTGTGTGATGAGATAATAATTTCCCGCACAGAGGAGGAAATATCAGGAAGCCTGGCTAAGGTTGGAAGTGGAGTAACCAAGCTGTGAGCTGGAGTGTTTGAAGGGATCGATGCAGTCTGCCCGATTGATGAATTAGTAGATCTGGAATAGGATCCAGAATCCAAGGCTGCTCGAGAAGATAATGATGCAGGAATGGGAACCATATCTGTCGAGACCAGTAGGGGGCAATGAGGATCATTTTGCAACCCAGTGCAGTTGCTCTCTGTATGAGTTTGGGTATCAGGGGAAACGGAGGAAAGGCGTAAAGAAGTCCCGGAGGCCAATCGTGGACTAGAGCATCTCTGGGGGAGTGGCCTAGTAGTGGAAGAAGGGTGAAGAAATTGCTGCACTTGCTGTTCAAAGGTGTGGCAAACAGGCGCAACAAGGCTGACCCCATTTGCGAAAGATTTGTTCCGCAATTACCTGATTCAGAGACCACTCATGTGGCATGAGAATTGCTCTGCTGAGCCTGTCTACAATGACGTTGGAACTCCCAGGGATGTGCATTGCGATCAGAAAACGTCAAGAAGAGATCGCCCACTGCTAGAGTCTGAGTGCTTCTCGACATAGAGGATAGGATCTGGTTCCGCCCTGCTTGTTGATGTACCAGACCACTGACATATTGTCCGTTTGAATTGCAATGGTCCCGGGAGGGAGAGAGTCCTGAAGGGCTTGCAACGCTAAAACCACGGCTCTCATCTCCAAGACATTTATACGCAAATAGTACTCTTGAGGCTGCCAGGTGCCTTGGACTGTCCTGCCCTGATAATGCCACCCCCCACCCTATCAGGGAGGTGTCCGTGGTCACTGTGGTGACTGGAGGGGATGGCACAAATGGTCTGCCCTGGGACACTGATGGGGAGACCATCCACCAAGCGAGATGCTTCTTGCATGCTTCTGTGATCATCATCATGAGAGTCTTGCCTTCCTGTTCACACCTGGTTAGTGTGTCCTTCACCTGTGGTCCAAAGAGAGCGGAGCCATCAAAGGAGGTATTGGTGAAAGACGCTATGAAGGGTTCCGCAAAATTACATAGCCGCATCCATGCGTGCCTCCTAAGGGTGACGCCTGTGCCTGCGGCTCTACTTGCACCATCGGCTGCATAAGAAATGATCCTCATGGAGGAGTTAACAACTGAGTTCAGAGTCGCCAGCTGGGAGGCCACCTTAGCTTGAGCCCCCATAGCTGATGGATCTTGGAGGGCATCTCCAAGCTCTTTACGGAGATCCCTCTGAAGGTGGGTGAAATGGCACAAATAATTCAGAGACTTCAACGAGAAGGTTGCTGAAGCAAACATTCACTTCCCATATCTGTCCATAGTCCTAGACTCCTTGTTAGGAGGATGGACAAATGACGAAGTTTCAGTCAACTCCTTCTTTGTGGCTGCTGCTACCACCATGGCATCAACAGATACGCCCTTAGATAAAAACTGTTTGTCTTGAGGTGCAGTTATAAATTTTGCAGGTCTCCTGGGGGTTGGTTCCACTGTGTCTGGAGCTGACCACGCCTTCCGAGCCACCACAGACATAAGTGGGTTGAAAGGCGGAGACACCTAGGAGGTGGAGGGTCGGGAACCAAATGCGTCCAGAAATACTGACTCATCCTCGGAAGGGGCTAGGGTATTCCAGTTTCCCCTCTGCTTAAGGATTTCAAGGATGTCAAGGAGACATCTTCAGAGGAGGATCTCAGGGACCCTTCCGAATCCTCTAAGTTGGTATCTGATGTGACAGACTCAGGGGAGTCAACGTGCTTCCTCTTGCACTTCCTCTTATGAGGTGGCTCCTCTGAATGATTAGGGGAGGCCTCAGAAGAGGAAGAAACACCCAAAGGGGTGCCCTGGAGTGCTGGTTCCCCATGCTTGGGGTCAGGAGGATGGTCAGAGGCAGACGCAGGCACCAAAGGGGGAGGAGCCGATGGAGTTGATCGTGGGACTGGCTCAGTGGCCGGTACACTCCTCATGACCTCGAAGGCGCCCCTGCCCGGATGCAGAGAAGACTCTGGTTCCAAAGAAATTGGAATCCCTCTCCGCAGAGAGGGGATGGCTCCGAAGCTTATGTAGGAGCCAAGCTCACCTGTGCCGAAGCTCTGAGAGGGACAGCGGGGTCAGACAAGGGTCCGATGCCACTCGCCCCCTCGGAGCTGACTAGGGAGTCTTGCCACCCAGATCCCTCCAAGGATGGGACCAAGGATGGGATCGGAGCCGACAACGGAACCGAAGGAGAAGGTATAGGTGCCGACGGTTCCACGACTCGAACCCCAATGAACTTTGGCTCCGAACTCAAGGGAGGAGTTGGAGGAGGAATATTTTCAGAAGTGGATGGAGCCAACACCTGATGAGGGGGGCTGGACAGCATTTTTGCTAGGGCCTGCGATTTCAGCAACCTGCTGACCACTCTCTCCAAATCATGATCTGAAAGTCTGGAGGACCGAGAGGAGTGAGATGACTTATGACTGCATTCCGATTGGAGCAGAGGTGACCATGGAGCCAAGCGTATCGACTCCAAGGAGGGAGACCTAGATCTTTTTCGACTCACGGACGGCTCCGAGGTTCGTGTTGGAGCCGACTGTGAGGGGGGCACATTGGCTCCAGCCGGAGCCGAGGCGGATGGTGCTGCTTCACCCAACGACAGCTCAAAACTCGGAGCCGAAGACTTGGGTGGCTTGGAGGATTTGCTGGCTGAGCCTTAGTCAGGGAATCCTGTGGTTTAAGCAAACCCTGAAGGATTAACTTATTTTTGCGCTCCTGCAGGACCTTTGGGCTGAAAGCATGACAGACTGAACAAGAGTCCTGCAGGGGCACCGCGCCCAGACAGTAGACACAAGAAGTGTGACCATCTGTCAGAGACATCTTCTGACAGCATGAGTCACATTTCTTGAATCCGGACACTTTAGTATTCTTGGACATGTTGCCACATACACACCAAGGAGAAGAAACGAACACACACAAGCCCCCAAAAAAAAACAAATTAGCATGTATAACTAGCTAAAACTATACTGCTAACACACACTAACACAAAACTAAGTAAGTCTACTACTACTGACACTACCTCGATCTATATATATATATATATATATATATATATATATATATATATATATATATACATATATATATATATATTTTTTTGTTTGTTTTTTACAACTAGAATTAAACGAAAAAGGGTTAGCCTCTAATTTAAACGGCTTCCACTAAAGGAAGGGAGGGGGTGGGGAAAACTCTCTAAGTAAAACGAGTTTTCAATAAAAACAAGAGGGATAAAGGCTATCTAGGGAATCAAACTTGGGGAATAGAACAACTAAGTAATTAGGTACACTATAAATAAAAAATTTTAGTAAAATTTAGTAAAAATACAAAAGGTATACAAGCCTGAGCCAGTAAGACAACCTCGCAGTCTGAAGCAGCAAACGAGATCTGGGTTGACAGTGCCAGGCATCATGGGATATGGGGTAGCCTCGAGCCAGTAAACAGCTCTTGAGCTTTTGAAGATGGCCGAGTTGGAGCCGAGAATGAGCTCCAAACCCAACCAGCAAGAATGAAGGCGAGATAGACAATGTAACATCAATACTTCACTTAAAAGAAGTCTATGTTACCAACAACAGAACAATTTTGGTCATCCTAGAACTGAACGGGAGGGCACCTTTTGTTGTTGCAGATGTAAGGCTTGTCAGTATATTCTCAGTTGTACTTCTTATGTGTTCACAAAGACTGGACAGAAGGTTATTCTGATTGCATAAGTAGGAATTTAATCTACTTGGCTAGTTGTACAAGATGTACCACCTGCTATGTAGGAAAAACTAACAGACCTTTAAGGGGAGGATCCTTGAACACATACAGAACATTAGCAATAAGAAAAAATCTAATATATTAGCACAACATGTACAGACCTCTGGGGAGGACCACAAATTTAAGTTTTTAGTGTTGAAATTGTTGGTAGATAACAAAATAGGCATTGAAGTGAGCAGTAAAAAAGAAGAAAAAAAACTGATATGGATTCTGACATTACAGGCACATGTATATCCAGGCCTGAATGATAAAATATCACCTAGGCCAGTTTTGAAACTCTGTCCATTAAAACATTGAACAGTAGTAAGATATTTGATTGACTATGGTTTTATATGCCATAATTTCACACGTATATGTCATGTACTACTTATATAGACGTAATAGTTTTAAGGCAATCAATATGGTTTATTTAGTCCATTTTTAATATCAACATTTAATATACAATTTAAACTTGTTTATTCATAGGGGATAGGTTTACTCTATTGAAGAATTTCTAGTTTTGTTTAGTTGTTTTATGTAGTTAGAGTTTTAAATTATGCTAAACCAATAGAAACAGTTGCTTTGTGCTCGTGCTGAACCGTGCACCTTGTATCTATGGGGCTTGAGCCACTTCTCAATATGATCTATTGATCTGATTGTAGTGTAGTGTAGTGAAGTGGGTGTATATTTAAATGAAGTGTCAATAGCATTTTGCTATTTGATTTTGAAGAGAACACTGATTGTTTATTGGCTGTTAGTTACTTCCTCCTTTAGACACATACTGTTACTGCATATTTATGGCAAAAGTGAATTTTATTGGTGTACAAATTAATTTCTGCATTTTTATTGGTCATTAGTCTGATTCTAGAACTGATACAATATGAAAAAGATACTGTTTTTTGATGGTATCTGATTGGATGTTCGGTCAATGCTTAGCAAAATGGATTGTCTTTTTGAATTTCTATATAAAAAGATGGTCTAACCCAGCCACTGGGGATGCACAAGCCAGTGCATTTCTTTGTGCCGGTCCCAAGCCCGAATAAATGAGGAGGGTTGCATCAGGAAGGGCATCCGGAGTAAAAATTTGCCAAATCTTTTCATGCAGTCACCAGTTAATATTTCCATACCGGATCGGTCGAGGCCCGGGTTAACAACGACTGCCACCAGTACTGTTAGCCAACAGGGTGCTGGTGGAAATTGGGCTACTGTTGGTCAAAGGAGGAGAAGAGGCAGAAGGCATGGCCGAAGGCAGGAAGAGAGGAGAAAGGCTAGGACTGTGGTAGTGAGGGTCAGAACTTTGAATGTTGTATGACTGGTATAGGGAGAGAGCTAGCTGATATGATGGATAGAAGGAAGGTTGGTATATTGTGTGTGCAAGAGACCAGATGGAAGGGGTGTAAGGCTAGGTGTATCGGAGGTGGGTTCAAATTGTTTTATCATGGTGTGGATGGGAGGAGAAATGGCGTAGGAGTTATTCTGAAGTAACAGTATGCGAAGAGTGTTTTGGAGGTGAAAAGGGTGTCGGACAGAGTGATGTTTATGAAGCTGGAAATTGATGGTGTAATGATTAATGTTGTTAGTGCATATGCTCCACAAGTTGGGTGTGCAATGGATTAGAAAGAAAAATTTTGGACTGAATTGGATGAAGTGGTGATGACTGTACCCAAGGGTGAGAGAGTGGTGATTGGAGCAGATTTAAATGGGCATGTTGGTGAAGGGAATAGTGGGGATGAGGAAGTGATGGGTAGGTATGGTGTTAAACAAAGGAATGCAGAAGGTCATATGGTAGTGGATTTTGCGAAAAGGATGGATATGGCTGTGGTAAATACGTATTTTAACAAGAGGGAGGAGCATAGGGTGACATACAAGAGTGGAGGAAGATGTGCACAGGTGGATTATATCTTATGTAGGAGGGCCAGTTTGAAGGAGATTGGAGACTGTAAAGTGGTGGCCGGAGAAAGTGTAGTTAGGCAGCATAGGATGGTGGCTTGTAGGATGACATTGGTGATCAAGAAGAGGAGGAGGAGTGTGAGGGCAGCACCAAGGATCAAATGGTGGAAATTGAAAAAGGGTAATTGTGAGGTGGAGTTCAGGGATGAGTTAAGACAGGCACTGGGTGGCAGTGAAGAGTTACCAAATAGCTGGGTAACTACAGCAGAGCTAGTAAGGGAGACAGCTAGAAAGGTGCTTGGTATCACATCGGGACAGAGGAAGGACGACAAGGAGACATGGTGGTGGAATGAGGAAGTACAGAAGAGTATACAGGCAAAGAGGTTGGCAAAGAAGAAGTGGGATTGTCAGAGAGATGAAGAAAGTAGACAGGAGTATAAGGAGATGAGGTGCATGGCAAAGAGAGAGGTGGCAAAGGTTAAGGATAAGGCATATGAAGAGTTGTATGAAAGGTTGGACACTAAGGAGGGAGAAAAGGACCTGTTGGCTAGACAGAGGGACCGAGCTAGGAAACATGTGCAGCAGGTAAAGGTGATAAAGGATAATGAGGAAAACATACTCACAAGCGAGGAGAGTGTGTTGAGGAGATGGAAAGAGTACTTTGAGGGGTTGATGAATGAAGAGAATGAGAGGGAGAGAAGGTTGGATGATGTAGGGATAGTGAATCATGAAGTACAATAGATTAGCAAGGAGGAAGTAAGGATAGCTATGAAGAGAATGAAGAATGGAAAGGCTGTTGGCCCAGATGACATACCTGTGGAAGCATGGAGGTGTTTAGGTGAAATGGCAGTGGAGTTTTTAACCAGATTGTTTAATGAAATCTTGGAAAGTGAGAGGATGCCTGAGGAATGGAGAAAAAGTGTTTTGGTACTGATTTTTAAGAATAAGGGTGATGTGCAGAGCTGTAGTAACTACAGAGGGATTAAACTGATCAGTCACAGCATGAAGTTATGGGAAAAAGTAGTGGAAGCTAGGTTAAGAAGGGATGTGATGATTAGTGAACAGCAGTATGGTTTCATGCCAGGAAAGAGCACTACAGATGCAATGTTTGCTCTGAGAGTGTTGACGGGGAAGTACAGAGAATGTCAGAAGGAGTTGCATTGTGTTTTTGTAGACTTGGAGAAAGCATATGACAGGGTGCCTAGAGAGGAGTTGTGGTATTGTATGAGGAAGTCAGGAGTGTCAGAGAAGTATGTAAGAGTGGTACAGGATATGTACAAGGGTAGTGTGACAGCGGTGAGGTCTGCAGTGGGAGTGACAGATGCGTTTAAGGTGGAGGTGGGGTTACATCAAGGATCAGCTCTGAGCCCTTTCTTATTTGCAATGGTGATGGACAGGTTGACAGACTAGATCAGACAGGAGTCCCCATGGACTATGATGTTTGCAGATGACATTGTGATCTGTAGTGAGAGTAGGGAACAGGTGGAGGAGACCCTGGAGAGATGGAGATATGCTCTAGAGAGAAGAAGAATGAAGGTCAGCAGGACTAAGACAGAATATATGTGTGTGAATGAGAGGGAGGATAGAGGAATGGTGAGGATGCAAGGAGTAGAGGTGGCGAAGGTGGATGAGTTTAAATACTTGGGATCAATAGTTCAGAGTAACTGTGAGTGTGGAATTGAGGTGAAGAAGAGAGTACAGGCAGGATGGAGTGGGTGGAGAAGAGTGTCAGGAGTGATTTGTGACAGACGAGTACCTGTAAGAGTGAAAGGGAAGGTCTACAAGAGGGTAGTGAGACCAGCTATGTTATATGGGTTGGAGACAGTGGCATTGACAAAAAGGCAGGAGTTTGAGCTGGATATGGCAGAGTTAAAGATGTTAAGATTTGCACTAGGTGTGACGAGGGTGGACAGGATTAGGAATAAGTATATCAGAGGGTCAGCCCAGGTTGGAAGGTTTGGAGACAACGCCAGAGAGGCAAGATTATGTTGGTTTGGACATGTGCTGAGAAGGGATGCGGAGTATATTGGGAAAAAGATGCTAAGGATGAAGCTACCAGGTAACAGGAAAAGAGGAAGGCCTAAGATAAGGTTTATGGATGTGGTGAGAGAGGACATGCAGATGGTTGGTGTGACAGAGCAAGATGCAGAGGACAGGAAGAAATGGAAACAGGTGATCCGCTGTGGTGACCCCTAATGGGAACAGCCAAAAGAAGATGATGATAACATAAGAAGATGGTCTACTAGGTTCTGTAATGGTTTGAAGAAGCAGTATTTTGTGCTGCGAAAGCACTAACCTTTTTATTTTTCATATCAATAAATTTACATGTGGTGTTCAGCCATGGTGGTCGGACCCTGGAATTTTTTCTCTCTGTTTGTGGGTATATTCAATTTTGCCTGATCTGCAACTCTTTGGACTTCATACTTATGAGTCATCACTGTTTTTTTTTTCCAACAGGGAGTTTAATTTCAAAAATGTAATGTCATGGTGAGTTTCACATTAGTGTATTGTATTGTGGAAACTGGCAGCAATATTTTCATTTATCCCCCTTTTATCACTATGGTGTGACCATGGAGTTGGTATATGTTAATTTAGGATAGCTAATGTTGTGCGGTATGGGAGGCAAAGATTTTTTTTTCTGTTGTTCTAGTTTTTTCAAATCATCATTTTTGAATGGCATCTTTTCAAGACTGGTGAGTTGAAAAACAGTGCATTGATGGGGAATAGGTAAACCACTACTCTTGATCTTAGCCAACATAATGTCTATCTTATTTCTCCCTGTCTTAGACCTCCTTATACGTTCGTATGTGTTTATACTAGGCTAATGACTACAAGGGCCTTTTTAAGCCTAGCCATGCATCCCAAATCTGTGACAAGTTCTGATACCCTTGATAAGTGTAAGCATGGGCCTGAGAGATGAACCATTTACAGGTTACCTGTTTGCATTAGAGAGATAGATGCCAAACCAGGGATGAATTTCTGGTTTCCAATCCAATTGTCCAAGCTGCACTTGAATTGATTTATGGAGGAACTCTGCTTCACATGGAATGGGAGCCTGTTCCATAGACGGGGTAGTCTCCTTAACTTTCTGCACCTCCTCTCACCTCCTGCCTATTATCTCACCACAACCACCTTGTTTACTCCTATTCTCCTCTCCTATCCACCTACAGCTACTCTTCTTTCCATTGAAATATCCATATTCTAAAAGCATATCACAACCGTATGGTATCCTGACAGAATTGTACCTAGCTGTTGTATGTAAATAACAGCTTTCTTAAAATTACTTTTACTCCAGTGTTCCTTCTTTAGTATTCAAATCTTGGGGAGTATCTGCTGCAATGCATGGTATCCACAGGTAGCTTATGTACTATGTAGGACTCAGTTAATAAACATATTTAATAAGAAGTTATGTACCTACCATAAAGTTCCATGTTAGTTGTCTTCTTCTCGCCTTCTTTCTTGCTGGATGGGTGACTCGGCCAATGCTAAAGCTCGAGAGCTAATTCCACCGGCTCGAGGCTCCCCTATATCCCACAATGCTAGGCAGTAACTACTCAGATCTCGTTTGATAGCTATACCAAGCAACCCTAGTCTCCATAGAATGGAGAAAGGAAACCCACCTCAATAACAACATGCGTTAAAGGTATTGCAGACCTAAGAAAGGAGAAAAGGATGTGGAAGAATGTGTGGGAATGACGACTTCCAGAGGAAGATCACCAACTGAATTCCTATCGGTCTGTCCAGGCTTGGGGGAAGGAGGGTGGGACGCAAGAAAGAAGGAGAGAAGAAGACAACTAACATGGAACATTATGGTAGGTACATAACTTCTTAATGTTAAGTTGTCTATCTCGCCTTCATTCTTGATGGATGGGACCGCGTCCCTAGCACCTTATCCTGGGTGGCCTATCGGAACAGACTCTTGAGAACAGTGGAACCAAAGTTGGCACGGTTTCTGGAGACCATGTCCAATTTGTAATGTGAAATGAAGGTATGAGGAGAAGCCCAGGTGGCTGCTGCACAAATGGAATCTATTGGCAGCCTATCCTGAAAAGCTACGGATGTAGCTAATGCCCTAGTTGAATGAGCTCTAGGTCTTGAAGGTAATTTTTGATGTCTGATCTCACAGATGAAGGTAAATGTAGAGGTGAGCCATCTAGAGAGGGATACTTTGGTAACAGGAAGGCCCCATTTCCCTTCCGCATATGACAGAAACAGTTGATCAGATTTCCTGAATTGTTTAGTCCTGTCTAAGTAATATCTAAGTTGGCGATGAACATCCAGAAAATGTAGCTTTTGTTCCAACCTGTTTGAATAGTTAGGGAAAAAGATGGGGAGATCAATAATTTGGTTTAGGTTTGCTTGAGAGGAAACCTTAGGTAAAACGGATGGATTAGTATGGAGGGATACCCTATCTTTGTGAAACACTAAGTAAGGAGGATGACTACACAGAGCATGGAGTTCAGATACCCTTCTCGCTGAAGTTATAGCTACCAGAAAAAGTGTCTTCCAAGAAAGCAACTTCAGAGAACATGAAGCCACCGGTTTGAAGGGGGGAAGGATTAAGGATGCCAGAACCAAGTTCAAATCCCATTGAGGTGGGGGATCATTGATTGGAGGTTTGAGAAGAAATACGCCCCTTAAAAAGGCTTTACAGAGTTTGTGAGCCATGATGCTAGACTCCGAGACACCTACATGAAAATTAGATATGGCAGCCAGTTGAACTCTAATGGTAGATGCAGATGATCCTAAATGAAAGAGCTCTGCTAGAAAGTCTAGAATAGACTGTATAGGTGCAGTAAAGGGATCTATGTTTTTTGATGTTGCCCAAAAAGAGAAGCATTTCCATTTGCTACTATAAATCTTCCGGGTAGAAGATTTATGAGAGGCTATCAAGATATCTTGGACCGAGCGAGATATTGAGGGAAGCCTGGCTAAGGTTGGAATCGGAGAAACCACGCTGTGAGGTTTAGAGAATGCAGAGATTGGTGCAGCTGACCCAATTGGTGGGTTAACAGATCTGGTACTGGGTCCAGATGCCAAGGCTGCTCCAAAAGGTAATGATGAAGAAACAGAAACCATATTTGTTGAGGCCAGTAAGGGGCAATGAGGATCATTGTCACTCTCAAAGCGATGGCTTTCTGAATTAGTTGAGATATCAGTGGAAAAGGGGGAAAGGCATATAGAAGTCCCTGGGGCCAATCATTGACTAGAGCATCTCTGGTGGGATGGCCTGGTAACTGGAAGAGAGTGAAGAAGTCGTGACACTTGCTGTTTTGGGGAGTAGCAAAAAGATCACAGCAAGGGTGGCCCCATCTTAGGAATACTTCTTCTAGAACTGATTTCTTCAGAGACCACTCGTGAGGCATGAGAATTGCCCTGCTCAACTTGTCTGCAATGACATTGGATTTCCCGGGAATGTGCGTTGCTATCAGAAAATGCTGAGAAGAGATCACCCATTGCCAAAGTCTGAGTGCCTCTCGACATAAAGGGTATGATCTGGTTCCGCCCTGTTTGTTGATGTACCACACTACGGACATGTTGTCCATCTGAATTGCAATAGTCCCAATGGGAAGAGAGTCATGAAGGGCTTGCAACACTAAAAGCACCGCTCTCATCTCTAAGACATTTATGTGCAAGTGGCACTCGAAAGGTTGCCACGTGCCTTGGACTGTCCTGCCCTGATAATGCCCCCCCACCCGATCAGGGAGGCATCTGTTGCCAACGTGGCGACTGGGGGGGGTAGTGAAGGGTCTTCCTCGGAGAACCTGAGGTGATGTGATCCACCAAGACAGTTGATTCTTGCATGATTGAGTTATCAATATGGTATGGGACATCGGGAGCTGCTGGAAGGACCATTGAGTAAACAGCATCCATTGGAGGATCCTCATGTGGAAGCGAGCTAAGGGGAGAAGGGGAATAGCTGCTGCCATGAGTCCTAACACCTTCAAAACTAGTCTGGCTTTGACTTTGTTGCATTGTAAGAGAAGGGAAACTTGTTTTCGAATGTCTGACACTCTTTGCTCTGTGAGTCTGGCTGAAAGATTGAGTGTGTCTAAGATGGCGCCTATAAAGGTAATAGATTGACAAGGCGACAAGGCAGATTTTTCGAAATTTATTGAAATGCCTAGAGCTTGGCAAGTTTGGATGGTGAAGTCCCTGGATAGAAGAAGTTGATGTCTGGTGGTGGCGGTAAGGAGCCAGTCGTCTAAATATGGAAACACCTGGAATCCTTGATGTCTCAAGTGAGCCGCGACCACTGCCATGCATTTGGTAAACACACGGGGGGCTGTAGTGAGACCAAAGGGCAGGGCAGGGCTTTGAACTGGTAGTGACTGGCTCCCAGCCTGAAGCGGAGAAATCTTC
Source organism: Protopterus annectens (assembly GCF_019279795.1). Lineage (NCBI taxonomy): Eukaryota > Metazoa > Chordata > Ceratodontiformes > Protopteridae > Protopterus > Protopterus annectens. Next base: position 525,218,484 of record NC_056745.1, read on the forward strand.
TGGAGTGTCTGTTCATCTTGATGTGGTAGTACGCGTCCCGAAGATCTATCGAGCACATCCAATTGTCCTGACCCAAGAAGGGTAGAATGGACTGTAGTGTGACCATCCAGAATTTTGTTTTCCTGACATACTTGTTTAAGTTGCTGAGATCCAGTATGGGTCTCCAGTCCCCTGTTTTCTTTGGTACCAAAAAGAATTTGGAGTAGATTCCAGATCCTTGCTGGTCTGCTGGGACTGATTGGATAGCTCTTTTTGATAGCAGCTTTGAAATTTCTAATGCTGCTTGTTCCCTTAGACTGGGTGGAATGTCTGGAAGGGATCCTTTGGGTTGGGATGTGATGTGAATAAAGGGAATTTTGTAACCCTCGGATATGATCGACTGTACCCATTTGTCTTGAGTAAGGGAAAGCCAGGCTTTTGGGTACAGGGATAACCTTCCCCCGACTGCCTCCGAAGGTGGACAGCCGGGCAGCCCCTCAGGGATGCTGAAAGGGTTTATCAGAGAACATTTCTCTGCTACCCTGGTTTTGCGGACCTCCTCTGCCTCTAGGGTGGCGTCTATTATTATTCCCCCCTTTGTCTCTAGAGGGGAATCAACCTTGTTTGTCAGATGAGACTCCCTGGGATTGTTTACGGAACCACATCTCCCCCCCCTCTGACCTTTGGGATAGGGTCTAGAAGGGGTAGAAAAACGGACTCCTATGGCAGAGAGAGTCTTACCTTCTACCTCACACCTGGTCAATGTATCCTTCACCTGTGGACCAAACAAGGATGATCCATCAAAGGGAGAATTGGTGAAGGACCCCTTGAAAGGGTCCGCAAAGTTGCACAGCCACATCCAGGCGTGATGTCGTAAGGCAACACCTGTGCCTGCAGCTCTACTAGCCCCATCCACAGCATATGAGATAAGCCGCATGGAGGAGTTAACGATGGAATTCAGGGTTGCCAACTGGGAGTTAATTCTGTCTTGGAACCCCTCAGCTGTAGGATCCTTTATCACTTCACTCATATCCTTGAGTAACTCTCTCTGGAGACGAGTGAAGTGGCATAAGTAGTTCAGCGACCACATTGAAAAGGTCGCTGATGAGAACATCCACTTACCATTCCTGTCCATGGTCCTAGATTCCTTATTAGGAGGATGGATAGGAACCGAAGGATCGACTAACTCCTTCTTAGTGGCCGCAGCCACCACCATGGCATCAACGGGGACACTTTTGGATAAAAAATCTTTATCTCTAGGGGCAGTAATAAACTTAGATGGCCTCCTCGGGGTGGGTTCCACTGAATCAGGAGCCGTCCAGGCCTTCCTTGCCACCACTTCCATAAGGGGGTCAAAGGGAGGGGACACCCAGGAGGTAGAAGGGCGAGAGCCAAACGCCTCAAGATACACTGACTCATCCTCCGAAGGGTTAAGGGCTGGCCAGTTCCCCCTCTGTTTCAGGATCTCAAGGATGTCAGCAAAGGAGACATCCTCAGAGGGGGATCGAGGAGAACCTTCAGATTCCTCTAAGTCAGTGTCAGAGGTGATAGACTCAGGGGAGTCAATGTACTTCCTCTTGCACTGCCTCTTCCTAGGGGGATCTCCTACCGGGTCAGGAGAGGCCTCGGAAGAGGAGGAAATTCCCAATGGGGAAACTTGAGGAGTTGGCTCTCTGCGGTCTAATGTAAGGGGGTGGGTAGAAATCACCGCAGGCACTGAAGATGGAGGGGCTGACGGAGCTGACTGTGGGGCAGACCCTGGTTCTAGCACGCTCCTCATGACCTCGAAGGCACCCCTATCAGGCAAGGCCGGAGGTCCCTGCTCCGAAGAGACAAGGACCCCCCCAGCACCGACAGGGACGGCTCCGAGGCCAATGTCGGAGCCGAACTCACCAGTGCCGAAGCCCCGAGAGGGAGAGCGGGGTCGGACAAAGGTCCTATGCCACTCGCCCCCTCAGAGCCGACAAGGGAAGCTCGGCACCGAGATCCCTCCAAGGAGGAGATCGGAGCAGACGACGGAGCCGAAAGGGAAGGTATCAGATCCGATGCACTGACAGTCATGGCTCTGACGAGCCCTGGCTCCGAACTCAAAGGAGTCGGAGGAGGAATACATTGGGGAACGGAAATAGCCACTGACTGCTGAGTCGGGCTATGCAGCATTTGGGCCAGTGCCTCGGACTTGAGAAGTCTACTCACTACCCTTTGCAAATCATGGTCAGATAGCCTGGAAGACCATGAGGAATGTGTTCTATGGCTCTGTTCAGAAAGAAGAGGGGATCCTGGTGCCGAGTGCACGGAGCCGATAGAGGGGGATCTAGATCTCTTCCTAGAAGGTTGCTCCGATAAGAGTATCGGAGCCAACGGAGTTTTATCAGCCTTGGCTCTAGCTGGAGCTGAGGTAACAGTAAGAGGCTTGGAAACATCGGCTCCGGCTGGAGCCGATGTCGAAGCAGACTTTACATTTCCAGAAGTCAACTCAGAAACTGGAGCCGACTGTTTGGAAGTTTTAGAAGGCTTCCCCGACAAAGACTGAGTCGGGGGGCCTTCAGGCTTTAATAAGCCACGCAAGATTAATTTATTCTTGCATTCCTGCAGGACTCTAGGGCTAAAACCATGGCAAACAGCACAAGAGTCCTGCAGGTGCAAAGGTCCCAGGCAATACACACAAGAAGTGTGACCGTCTGTCAGAGACATTTTCTGACAGCACAAGTCACACTTCTTGAAGCCTGAGACCTTATATTCCTTAGACATAATAAAAGGTCCAAGAAAACACACACACACACACACACACACACACACACACACACACACAGGCCTTAATTAAAAATAAATTACCAGTCACACAAGGGGACTAGAAGGGGCCTAAGGCCTAAAACTAAAGGGGAATAAAAGAAGGAATTAAGGGCAACAAAGTTGTTGAACCAGGAAAAAGGGAATTTAAAACTAAAGGTTTTAGTAAAAAAAGGGTACTAGGGGTCTAAGAATTGAAAAAATTAGTATTAAATTCTTCACTAACCTGCCAGAGCCGGTAGAAAAGCACCTCGTCAGCTAAGCGGCAAACGAGATCTGAGTAGTTACCGCCTAGCATTGTGGGATATAGGGGAGCCTTGAGCCGGTGGAATTAGCTCTCGAGCTTTAGTATTGGCCGAGTCCCATCCAGCAAGAATGAAGGCGAGATAGACAACTTAACATTAAGTCATTTGTTTCTCTTGCAAAGGCATATTTGGATCACAATGTTAGCAAACATTAGGCTGGATTCATAAAGGTTACCACAAAGTGTGTGAACACTTTCTGAATTCAATAACCCTATCATAATGCTTTGTGCAGTTTATTCACTCAGAAAAGTTACACTAAGTCTATACTTTGTGGTAACCTTTATGAATCTGGCCAATTGCCTCTTTCTCTGATTTTCTGTGTTTCCTTCTTTCATTAGAAATATAGATCTCTAGATTTAGAGCTTAATGTTCATTCAGCCAGGGCTGTCTCTCCATCTATTGCCTATGTATGTAATGCCAGCTTGAGTAAACCTTGTGCTACAGTGGTTTGCTTGTTTCTCAGTACCTTTGCAAGACACTATAAACTGGATATAGTTTCCACAACCATATCTTCATTTAAAGACATGTTATTAAGGGTATGCTCCCTTAGAGCAGTTATCCAGAAGATTTAACAATGGAGTCTGTTCTAATGGTTACTGAAGAACTACCTCTTCTCTGTCAGATGCAAATATTATTGCTGCTTACCATAACAAGAGATCTGTAAGAACAGATTCTTCTTAAGTAATCAGATTTTCATTCAGCCCCCTACCTCTAATGCAAGCTCCATGCTTGTTTTTGTAGTGTGACTGATACTCATTTGATGAAGCAGATTTTTCTGCGAAAGCGCTTATGTTTTAACATTAAATCTTCAATTGAAACTGGAAACCTTGGTCGTACCTGAGTTCTTCTGTGCTTTTATAATTACTTGCTTTTGGATTTATTCAGAACTCAGGAACCTGTGTGGGCTGGTGACTGTTTTTGTGGTTTGGTTACAGCAGTGATGATTGCTCTTTCCAGCTTACTGCATACTACTTCAAAGGTAAATTGTAATTCCTTCCTTTTGCTGAATGTAACTGTTTTGTTCAATATTTTGTGGTTAACTTAGTCACATTTGGATCACTGCATCTGTCGGCCATACGTACTAGTATGATGTATTAGTGAATTCACCCTGTACTGTAGCATAGCACTTGTAAATGCATTTCATTTTTATTTCTAGCTAATGCATCTTATTGCAGCAATGTGTGGGATAATATGCATATATCTGTATGATTGTTAAAATGTTCTATATCTACTGGTTATATGGAAAATATACTCAGAAAAGGTAATTGCTACTTGTTTGTTTCTTTGACATTCTGATTTAGCATAGGGCTAATAAGACCTAGATGTGTACCTTTGAATCAAATGTTGTTGAGTCATTTGAAATGGGAAACTGAAAACAAATAAGGTCATCACTGAATTCCAGCCTGTGTTGGATTTTTATGTATCTTGGAGATATTAAATAAACCATGTGGGTCTTGCGGTTAGTGTCATAATTATTAAATAGTGTTGATGATAACTGATATTAGAGTTTTCGTAGTGAATGTCAATATAATTACAAGTGCCTGAATATACACTGTGTTGGATGCTGCGTAAGTTTTACAAGATACTATCATTTTTTATGTTAACAGTACTTTTGGGATTTTTGTAGACATTCAGTATTCCAGCCTGCACTGTATACTGCCTGATATTATGTTAGTTGTTGTTGTTGTTGTCTTTCGGTTTTTCCCGGTTAGGGGTCGCCACAGCGGAACTCCGGTCCGCTAATGATTGGCAGTAGATTTTGACGAACACCGAGGTGCCAGCTCGACATTCAACCTTCAACTAAGGCACGCCCATTTACGCATGTCTTTCGAACGCCCATCCAACCGCGGGAAGGACATGCAGACTCCACACAGAAGGCACTCCCCACACTCCAGCCAAGAATCGAACGGGGCCTGATATTATGTTAGTAGTAGTCCACATTTCTGATCAACTTTATTGCTGTATTGTGTGCTACTAGCAATCTGCTTTCTTGCTCCTGGACAACTGCATCTTGACATTCTTGTCTGCAGTCACTGAGAATCATCTGAAAGATAAAGGAAGACTGGCAGTCAGTTTGCAACTCTGAACTTTTCCCTCTGCTACACTTTTCTATGTCCCTTACAATATTAGCCCTCCTCTTTACATATTCTTTTTCCATCTTTTTCTCTTTCATACCCATTGTCCTTTGCTCACACAAATCTACATTTACTCATGAAACTAGAAAAATAAGTGAAACTTCAGGAGACAACAGTATCCCCCCACGGACGGCTGCAATATAAGACAAGGCAACAGCAGCGTCATTATTTTGTTTTTCTGTCAGTTAATTAGTTTTTAATTTCAGTTATCTAGATCTGCAAGTTTAAGTGTTTAAGTACTATAACAGTTGGAAGAATGTGTACCTAATCTGTTGTAATCTGGTTGCAAAGATCTGTATCTATTACCCTCACCCCCCCCATTTTATTTTCATTTTTACAACACTGCTGGAAATCCCATGTTTATTTTAGTCAAATACTAGTTACTTTAGGCATGACAGCCCACTTTTTCCTTGAGTTTCAGTATAAACTGATTGTTCCTGGAGTAAGTATGCTGCATGATTTAGGCTGGCCTCACTCCATTTGCCTGCACTATACTCTGGCTCACTCTACTCCACTACCTATCCCAATTCCTACCCACTCCACTCCCACTAAATTTAAACAAGGCAATCTTCACCCACTGAGCCTCCATTCAATCTCATATCAAGCCCTCTCACTCCTCTTCCCAACCTAATCGTAACAACCTCACCCAGTACACAGTCACATATAAAGTCCACTCTCCATTTCATCTCACCAATTCATTTTAACTCCTTCTTTCACTCACTCACTCATTAACCACATTAAATCTACTTCACCCTAATCTTATCCTCTTCTGTTACATAAACCTATCCCACTTGCCACTCTTCACTCTCTCACCAACCACTCTTATACTACATTCATCATCTTTATGTCAACACAAAAACCAATTGCCCAACCTATCTTTGCTTAAAATCCACTCACCCATAATAAAGAGTTTGAATTATGGATGGGGAGACAGAATGAGATGGTCACATGAGAAGTGGCGAATGAATGCTCAAGTGTCAGGGCATGTGGTCAAAAGTGATCTGAAAAAACTAAGAGGAGACAATGTGAAGGGACTATCATGTTAGGGAGTGAGTCTGGCATAAATACTAAGTTCTTTATCACATAGATACATACAAGGCACAAGGTTTGATTCTGACTTTGGGATATTGGTGAGGCTTAAAATGGCCCTATGAACATCAGACTTGCTTAAAGGTAGAACAGATAATAACCCTATCTAGTCTGTTCATTTAAGTATCTTAATATTCTCCCTCCCCTCCAGCCATACATTTCTACTTACTCTTTGCCATCTCTCCCACATCCTACCGAATGTCCCTGCAAATTTACTCTCCACTACCCAATCTTGTTATTTATTCCATGGGTCCACAACCCTCTCTGTGAAATAAACAATACTCCTGCAGATCCTTGAAATCTGCTGCCAGTATCCCCTCTTTCTCGTCTGTCTTTCTTATTCAGAATGATCCTTCACACCACCAGGATATGATATAAGCAGGAACATCATCTTCTCCTGTCCCTTCAGGTCTAAAGTGAGAAGAGCTGTAGTTCCTCCAGTCTATAATCATATTTCTTCAGCTTGGTCTCATAGATCTTTCTGGTAGCTTTCATGTGAATTCCTTTCAGCAGTCTGATGTCCTTTTCCATATACAGTCTGCAGAATTGCAGGCAGTACTCAACATATGGTCTTAACAAAGCCTTTAAGTATTATATTTTGCTTTTGTATTTTATTCTGCTGAGGATATACTCCAGCATTCCATTTGCTACTGCTGCTGCCCTTACTCTGTTCACAGTGATCTAATCCAGATGTGATCAACACCTCCAGATACTTTCCCTAGTCTTTTGCCATCATTTCCATTGCTCTCCAGATGATACCTCATCTCAGGATTGTCACAGCCTAAGTGCATTATTTTGTATTTGCTTGAACTGAACCCCAGCTGACACCATTCTGATCCACTGTTCATCATTTCCAAATACTCCACTACAGTTTTTCCACATCTTCCATTGTTGCACCTATCTTTATGCTACCAGCAAAATGGATGAGCTTCCTTCCTATTCCCTCAGTTATATCTGAGAAAAACACAATGAAGTGTGCTGGACTGAGGGCTGACTCCTGCTTTACTCAACTAGTCATTTTCCTAATTTTTGGTAAAATAGACATAGCTAGATTATGTGGCACCCACAGGTGCCGCTTGTTACAAATTTAACAAGTGGCTTGTTACTGTTAAATTACTACATGCTAAGCACTTCAGCCATGACCTCAAATGTATTAGTGGTATACATTTCTAAATGTGGGTACCGTACCCCTACAGCATCAGCATCTGCTGATCAAGCTCCATTACAACTTGCAATGAGAGCAATCACCCCCTTTGCCCCACCCCATTTACACCTTAGCCTGACACTGTTCTTATCACCATAACTCTCTGTCTTATTGTTCATCTATGGTGCTGTCAAACTCCCCAGTCTTGGTCTGACTCCTGTCCCATCAAATATTTTTATCAGCATTCAGTGAGACTGAGTCACAGGTCTTGCTAAAGTCTGGGTAGACTACATTGTCTGGTAGCTCCTGTAAAATCCACCTGTAAATCAGTCATATAACTAAGTCATATAACATATAAGCAATGCTCAGAACGGGCGTAAGGCTGAAATGGTCAATGATGGAAATAGCCCAAAAGTTTAAGTCCAACGAATTAACACTGGATGTAGTCACAAAAATAGAATACTTAATGTCTCTTCAGACCATAAAAAATGAAACTTAGGTGTCTCTTCAGACCAAACAATTCTCCAACAGGCAATGAAGCAATATTCACAAGATTCCTTCAATTAAAGTTCTTTTAATGAATAAAACAGATAAAACAGGTGAGCGCTTTCACTAAAAATAGCTTTGTCAAACCATTAAAAAATAAGAAAAAGAATTCATTATATATAGAAGTAACAGCTGAATTAAAAATGACCTCATAATCAATTAACAAATCACATTGTACCATTCAATTCCAATAATATATATGTGTGTACACTTAAAACAAAAACATTAAAAGTCTTGGACAGTTAAATAAACACAATAACAGGACCAAATAATTTCATTTAAAAATATATAGTAAATACTTATATATATATTTTAAACATAAAATTATATAACAAATTCATTGATACTCAGGGTAATTTAAAATGCAGTCTTCTATTTCTAAGTACAGGTTTTAAAGGAACCTTATCATTAAGCCCTGGAGAAATGTGTGCTTGTAAACGAATAATCCAATTAATCTCATTTCTCTCTGTATAATTTATAATATTTCCTCCTCTAAATGTAGGGATATTTACTTGAATTACCATAAAATTAAAAGTGTGTGTGGCATCCATTTCTAAAACATGCTTAGAGAGGGCATTAACTGTTGAATGAATATGAATCTGGTATAAGTGTTCACGAATCCTGTCCCTTAACCTTCGGTCGGTTTTACCCACATAGAAGGAGGGACAGGAAGTGCACATAGCCAGATATACAACATGTTCTGTATTAGAGGTGGCATTAACATCAAATATAAACATTCTAGATGTATTTGGATGTATAAACATGTTGGAGGACAAAATACTAGGACAAAAATTACAACAATGGCAAGGTATAGTCCCAGAAAATGCTTTCTTCACATAAAATAAATTAGAATTATTATAACATAAGAGTCTTTGTAAATTTTTCTTATTTTTCATTAAGAAATGTGTCTTTTCACCTATTAATTTCTTTATATCTGGGTTGACTGTAAGGACATTCCAATGTTTAATTAATATTTCCCTAATTTGACAAAAGTCACTTGTATAGTATAGGGAAATTTTCTGCAAAGGTGTTATCGACAGATGATCATCTCATTATTATAAGCTATAATCCCCTGATCAGAAAAATAGGAGCAAGTTCTATTAATTCTCATGCTTTCAACAGATTGAAAACCTAATTTAATTTCATCTATTTTATAGTTCCTACATATCAATCTATCCTGTAGGTTTAATAACTCTGAAGTAAAATCAGACTGTATAGGGTTCAATCTTGAAGCCCTAATAGCTTGTCCCTTAATAATATTATTGAAAATATGCTTGGGATGCATACTTTCCCTATGCAGCAAAGAATTTCTAAAACATGATTTCCTAAACACCCCTGTATTCAGTTGGCCATTACTTAGTCGTTCTACGTATACATCTAAAAAAGCTATACTTATAGGTGAAGATGCAGTGGTGAATTTTAAAAAATAAATAAGTGAATTAACTTGATCAAAAAATGTATCCAATTCTTGTTTAGTACCAATCCAAATAAAAAATAAATCGTCCACAAAATGCCTGTAAAACAAAACATGTTTCTCAAAACTAAGAGTGGTTAATAGCATATTTTTCTCCCACCATGCCATCACCAGGTTGGCGTAGCTATTGGCACTACCACTATCAAAAACAAAAATATTATTTTCCAATATCACTTCCAAGAGTAGGCCTATAAGGTCTACCTTGGTAGGCAAAAAATCTGTATTTTGTGTTAAATAATGCTGGATGTATTCTATTCCGATACTATTAGGAATGTTAGTAAATAAAGACTGAACATCCATTGTAACTAACAAAAACGTAGAATTATTTGATAAACTCCTGGTTCCTTTATACAAATCTAATAAGAATTGTTTAGAATCTTTTAGAATTATGGGATTAGCTTCCACTACAGGCCTTAATAATTTTTCAACAAAAATAGAAATATGTTCTGTGACCCAACCTCTGCCTGCTACAATAGGTCTTAGAGGTGGGTCAAACGAGTTCTTATGAACTTTCGGAAGACCTTGAATAATCGGTAAAAGCGGATAATCCACCCAAAGGGATTCAAACAATTCATTTGTAATTGTGTCTGTACTTCTAAGATCTTCTAAAGTTTTATAAACATTATTGATATGCTCTTGTGCAGTTGGCAAGTTAATCAGAACATAAAACTTGCTATCACTTAACATATCTTGCATATGGTGAACATAATCCACCTTATCAAAAATAACCACAGGACCACCTTTATCTGCTGGTCTGATTGATATATTATGATCATTTCTCAAATTTACTAGAGCTTTTCTCTGTTTGTATGTTAAATTATTCTTCTTATTATTCCTGGATGACACTAATATGGATGAATATACATCATCTTCTACCATCTTGCAAAAAGCATCTATTAATGGATGTAAATTATGTATGAAATCACTAGGTTTCCGAAATTCCTGTTGATGCACACTGAAGGAATCACAATTAAACATCATTTTAAGTTGTAAATTGCATGCAAATAATTTAACGTCCAAAATGGTATCAATCATATTACTACTTGTAGTTGGTATAAAGGATAATCCTTTATTTAACACTTCAATTAAAAAAAAAAATTTACAAAGACTCTTATGTTATAATAATTCTAATTTATTTTATGAGAAGAAAGCATTTTCTGGGACTATACCTTGCCATCGTTGTAATTTTTGTCCTAGTATTTTGTCCTCCAACATGTTTATACATCCAAATACATCTACAATGTTTATATTTGATGTTAATGCCACCTGTAATACAGACCATGTTGTATATCTGGCTATGTGCACTTCCTGTCCCTCCTTCTATGTGGGTAAAACCGACCGAAGGTTAAGGGACAGGATTCGTGAACACTTATACCAGATTCATATTCATTCATTCATTCAACAGTTAATGCCCTCTCTAAGCATGTTTTAGAAACAGATGCCACACACACTTTTAATTTTATGGTAATTCAAGTAAATACCCCTACATTTAGAGGAGGGAATATTATAAATTATACAGAGAGAAATGAGATTAATTGGATTATTCGTTTACAAGCACACATTTCTCCAGGGCTTAACGATAAGGTCCCTTTAAAACCTGTACTTAGAAATAGAAGACTGCATTTTAAATGACCCTGAGTATCAATTAATTTGTTATATATTTTTATGTTTAAAAAAATATATATATATATATATATATATATATATATATATATATATATATATATATATATAAGTATTTACTATATATTTTTTAAATGCAATTATTTGGTCCTGTTATTGTGTTTATTTAACTGTCCAAGACTTTTAATGTTTTTGTTTTAAGTGTACACACATATATATTATTGGAATTAAATGGTACAATGTGATTTGTTAATTGATTATGAGGTCATTTTTAATGCAGCTGTTACTTTAATATATAATGAATTCTTTTTCTTATTTTTTAATGGTTTGACAAAGCTATTTTTAGCGAATGCGCTCACCTGTTTTATCTGTTTTATTCATTAAAAGAACTTTAATTGAAGGAATCTTGTGAATATTGCTTCATTGCCTGTTGGAGAATTGTTCGGTCTGAAGAGACACCTAAGTTTAATTTCTTATGGTCTGAAGAAACATTAAGTATTCTATTTTTGTGACTATGTCCAGTGTTAATTCGTTGGACTTGAACTTTTGGGCTATTTCCATCATTGACTATTTCAGCCTTACGCCCGTTCTGAGCATTGGTTATATGTTATATGACTTTGCTATTTATTCTTTATTTGTTCAGAATCGAGTTTTTTATGTGGTAGTATTGACTATTTATTTTATATTATTACTTCAGTCATATAACTAGTTTAGGTTTGACTGACTGCTCTATCTAGCCATGAAACTATTTTGATTGCTGTCCTCTAGAAATACCACCAGCCTTCTTCTCAGATTTCTCTACAAGACTTTATCTGCCATTATCATTAAACTAATGTAAAGTTCCCCAGATTTTTCAGCCCTCCTCCTTTTAAACAAAGGCACCATAACTACTGTTTTCCAGTCCTTTGACACTTCTGTACTAGCCAGTTATTTGTTGTGGATCATCTCTTTCAGGGGGTTTGCCAACACATTGACCAAATTTCTGAGGCTTTTCAGATGCAGTCATTCTGATCATTATGCTTTATCCTCCTTAAAGTCAACTAATTCCCTCTCACCAACTTCCTGTCTATCCTGGTGTCTGGCCACTGTTTTTCTCATTCTGTCTTGCCTCATTGCCAGCATGGCACTGAACCTTTAATTTGTGAAGAGTGAAGCCAAGTATTCATTCATTATTACTATCTTTTCTCAGTTCTGTTTCATCTTCTTTCCATCTTTGTTCAGCTTGGCTAGTACTGTCCCTCCTTTCTTTCAGCTATGTACCCAGACAGCCTTTTCCACCTTTCTTGATCTCTTCTGTTAACTTCTTTTATCTTTATAGTCTTTGCTGCTCTTGCCATCTCTGTTGCCCTTCTGCTAGCCTCATTCTGCTAGGCCACTTCCACTTCTCAACCCCCTTATTTCTAACTCCAGTAGTCCCTATCTTCTGTCCTCATTGTTAACATCACATTCCTGTATAGCCAAATTTGATTTTTTTTTCTGTTTTAGAATTGCTGCCTGTTCCTTATACCCTAGACCATAGTCCTAAGTACTCCATCTGTGACCACAACCAAAGTGTTTACTCCCTCAAATTCCTGACAGTCCCCTCATTCATCTCTGACCATGTTCACCAGCAAAGCATAATCTACTCTTCTAAAATTCCTCATCCATCATATTAGTACTTATATTCCTATCCTCTCCCCTTTCTCTAAATCACAAAATGGCATGACTAGTGTGTGTGTGTGTGTGTGTGTGTGTGTGTGTGTGTGTGTGTGTGTGTGTGTATAAATATATGGATCCCTAACAGATTATTAAAGTTTCAAAACTTTGAAAGTCATACGGTTGGCATTGTATGCTCGAAGTTTTGAAACCTTAAGCATTCTGAATGGAGATCGAGGTATGGAATGGGAAATTTACCCTTTTCCCAAATGTAGTGCAGTCTCTGAGTTGGTATATTTAATTAGCAGGGGGTGGTGGGGTGCAGCCACTCATGTGGGGCAAAAACATTAAATAAACAATTTTTTCTTTTTAATGTTCAAAATTCCGAAACTTCAATCATATGGTCTCGGACATATGAATTTCAAAGTTTCAGAACTTTGATAATCTGACATAGATCCAAATATATATACATATTTTGATTCTACTAACACTGATACTCATACCTTTCTGGCTAAGTGTGCCATTTATTCCCCATCTCCAGGGAGAGAGTCAACTCAAAGAGCCATCATTTAGGCAACCATCAGGTGTGGTTTGATGGTTTTTATCTTGAGCCCTCCAATCCACATGCATTAGTGATATTTTTCTCAATCTTATCAGGAGAAGTCACATCACCTTCTAGGCTCAAAGAGTGCTTGTAACTCCTCCTTCTGCACTGGAGAGGCAAGTTTGCCATGTCCATTCACTCTTCTCCTTCACTGCCTGGCTCCTCCACTGCTGGGGCCATTAAGTAGGGTTCCATCCCTCTGCACCATGGAACTAGGCAAATAACATGATAATTGGTGTATAACGGTGTCTTAACCTGGACATCCATGACACTGTCTGCATTGGGTAGGACTAAGTCCACAAGTCTAACCTATCTGGGTAAGTCCTTTACCAAATGGATGGACCCCTCATGGTGCAAGACAACAGCTATCACATATTCTCTGTCTGCTCTGGAACCTGGATCTCCCTGTCTGCTCCTATCAGATTAAGACCCCAATGAATATTTCCCTTTTCCTTCTATCCCATTCCTTTATTCTCTCCTCCAGCCTCTAATCCTCTCTTGCTGTATCTAGTGGATGATTCACTACATCAATCCACTATCTCCTCCCCCATTTTTATTACTATAGGACTTAACTTAGTTTCTAAACCTGGCTGTACCTTTGTCACACTTCTGGACTGGTGTTCTATCCCTCTTCTGACCACACATTTCATGCTCTCCTGTATGTAGACTGTTACACCATCCCCATAATCTCCCTTCTCTGTCATTCCTAAAAAATATACAACTAGGCACCTTCAGTCCATTTCCTCTTTTTTAGCCCTCAATTCTCTTCACCCCCTGCATCACTGCTTGCAACTGTGTGTATTCTTACCTAGTCTCCTTGCACTGCAGGTTAGATAAATCCAGCTATAGTCTGTGTTACCCTTGTTTGCTTCTGTGCTTTACTCTTCACCTCTGTTCACCTTAAGTCTAATGCTTAAAAACCTTCTCATCTGTTCTGCTTCTTTCATTTTCCCTCCCACCCTCCATCTGTAAGACCATGATCACTAGGTTGTACACTTTAACCCCCCGCCCCCAAAAATAAATAAACTACTACTTTTCCCCAAAATCCTTCTATCATGAAAAAACTAAATTTAAAGTTCTCTGTCTTCATAATACCACCACTGATTTCACTTCTTATACCAAATTATTAGGGATGATAGTGGACAATAATCTTAAATTTGACATGCATATACAAAATTGAATAAGAAAAAATCAAAAACTAGGGATGCTTACTAGAGCCAAAAACTTTCTCACCGACACAACTAAAGGTATACTTGCCATTACTTATCTCCTCCCCACACTTCTTTATGGGGCTTCCATCCTTACTAACCTTCAGGCATCACACAAATCAAAACTTGGACAATGCTATAACAAATGTGCCAAATTTGAAACACATTCCCCTTTCAGAACCTAATATTGTTTTGTACTTTTTCTTTCGGCTTTTCCCAGTTAGGCGTCACCACAGTGGATCACCTGTCCACTCATGATTGGCAGTGGAGTTTTACAGTGTCCAATATTGTGTTGTACTAAAAAGCCTAAGTTGGTTAGAACTACCCCTTCAACTAACATACACACTATCACTTATAAAATTATCAGGCATCCATCTGCTTGTCTGGCTCTAAATAACATTCTACATAACTATGTTCCCAGTAGTCAGTCATTACAATTCAGTGACCAAAAACTCCTGTCTGTCCACAAACCTATCAAAACTGTTGGGCATCATCTGTACTCTGTCCATGTTGCTAAGGCCTGGAACTCTTTACCTGTATCCAACAGGTCAATATGCTCCCTTCCATCCTTCAAAACCATTCTGAAAGACTTCCTAGACAAAAGCTGACTCTATTCTTGCTCAACACCAGGGTAAATTATATCCCTAAATATGAATTAATACTTATTCATACCTTACAAATCTTTGCTCTCCCTTCTTTACTCACTTCCTTGCTTCTATTAATTTCTATCCCCTGGCTTTCTCTCCAAATATATCATAAGCCTGTTTTCTCTCACTTCATATTACAATTGTATTATACAACCTTACATTTAATTGTTCAATAAACTGGCTAAAATTTCTATAAATAGTAAATTATTGTCATACAAGTTGTATCTATTCTTAACAAATGTTTTCATTTTGCGTGTAATTTGGCATAATTATTTAAACTGTAGTCATTTTTATATTATTTTCACCACGAACAAAGGCCAAGTGAATAAAACAGATCACATTTATTCGAAAAAAGAACATCAAATTCTCTAGCGCTTCAGCTATACTAGCCTTTACAGAGTATACCTTTTTCTGCAATTCTCCCACTTTTATACATATCAACTTTTCCCCCAATGAATCAATAAAACAATTATACAATTATCTAAATGCAAGTAATAAAAATGTCATTATGACAAACACTTCCAATTACATTCCTGATTCAATCCTCTTGGAAAGAGATTGTCCAACTTTATAATCAGCATTGTTTCTTTTTTTTCTTAATATATTCTTAACATTTGATGTTGGCACAAAGGTTTTTTTCATAAACCTTGTCCAACACAGTTTCTTGTAATCCCTCTGGATTTCCCTCTTGGCATTCATTAAAATGTATTGCCATCAGAATTATTTTTAAAGACTAAAATTATTGTTCTTAAAATGTTTTGTAATACTTTGGAGCTTTTCTCCCCAGGCCTCTGCAGAAAATGGACTCCTATCCAGTCAAACATTCCTGGCAATGAAGTGTCAATAAAATAAAATAAATAAAAATTAAGCAATAAGCAATGCTTTCCCTTCTCAGCAAAGATATACACTCTATTTTGCACAGACTTCGTTTCTCTACCAAGTGATTCCCCATCTTACAACCAGTCCAAACTATTTCTCCGTTGTTCAGTACCTCAGCCAATGACTAACCTCCTCTGTTTTTGTGTGCTGGCTACTAGTACAGATAACACATCTGAGAATGCTACCTTCAACCCCCTATTCTGGTACTTCTCTGCTATCTCCCTGGCCCTGTTTGCTACCATGTCAACTGCCTCCCCCTGACAAACTACTGGTGTTTACATACACCACCTCATACATCCCCTCTCTTCCTTGATGATTGCTTCTATATCTCCTTACCATACTTTACTTAGTCTAAGCCTCAAGACCAGTTTTACTGCCATTTGGTCTTTCCTTTCTCACTTGCAGAGACCCCTATTCCCCTTTGTGGGTTTTCTTTCATCACTGCCCCTCTTCTCCTTTGATGCTTGCCACATACCACTATTCCTCATTTCTGCAGCATTGCACTTTCACTTCCACCATTTATCTGTCTTCATCTCTATCTGTACCAGTTGCCTCCCATCTCTCCTGAGCTCTTCCTACAATACTTATCTTCTGCTCTGCATTTGTCATGCCCTGCCACTCCTATTTATGCCCTTTCACCTGCTCACCTTGTAGTGCTGATTTCTGCCACGCCTCTTCTGGCTTTACATTCCCCTTATGACTTGCCACCACTTGTTGCATCTTTCTTCTCCCTTGTCTTCTTACTCTTTCCCCTCTCTTTCATGGTTACATCTACTGTTTCCCTTCACCTACCTTTATACCATACCATTTGTCTGTATTCCTCTAAGAACCTCTGCATAAGTTCTTTTGTATTCTGCCTTTCTCCTCACCCCAAGATTTTCCCAGCCCATTGCCTCCTCCTCTCCAAGGTAGAACACTAACATATCTAACTCCCATATTCCAGTACAAAACTCCCATATTATTCTGCAGGCACCGTATTATCTGCTGTCCCAAACTGTCAGAACCCTACTCCACATTCTGAACCCCTCAGAAATATTTCCCTCTTATTAACCAGCACATGCTACTCATAAAATGTCCTATTCTTCAATCTCTAACTTTTTTCTTATTTCAATTTTCTTGTTTTTCTGTAGAAATCTCTTTTGTGCCTAGTGAGGCCTTTTCTGCTCATTCTTTTAGGGCATTACCAGGAACTCAGATAGAGATTTTAAAAGTAAGATTGAAAGGGCCATAAAAGTTGAAGGGTATTGCTGTGTACAATTAGTCGGGGGAGGGGGGCATTTAAGTCTTACAATTTGCAACAGCCTGTAAGTTTGAAACTCCTCTAAGGTAATTTCTAAAAGAACATTGTTCTGGCAACGAATTGTTAAGGAAGCAGAATATGTAAGTTTAAACAGAGGCTTCATCATTCTATCTAAATCCATGTTCATTTCCTAAGAAATAGGAAACTGGCTTCTTTGGATGCCTGATGTGAAACACATTATTAAAAACATCTCAAATGAAAGCTAAGCTGCCTTTGCCACAGTAGACAAGTTAATAAGACAGAACAATGGACTATCTAGGCTAAGTGATAGAATCAGTAAGAAAATTAAAGATATCTACTTGCAGAAATGACAATTTAATTTCCTAAACCAGTATGAAAAAGAATTTATGTACTCACTATAATGTTCCATCTGTGCTGTTGATTTTCATTCTTCCTCAACAAATGGGTTCGGATCCAATCCATGCGATCCGACTCGGCCGATGCTAAAGTTCGCAGCCACCAGATCTCTCAAGCTTCCCCCTTACCCACAATGGACCCTGCCAATTATCTCAGATCTTGTTTGTTGCTATATTAGTGTAGAATGATGAAGAGAATTATGGGAAGCCATATCCAGAGTCATATATACATATAAACATACCTATTCAGAGATCATGTAAATGCTCATTCCTCCAGAAGTCATTGACAGGAGTAGGTTGGAGGGAAGTTGAGGAAGAATGAAGATCTACAACAGAGATGGAACGTTATGGTGAGTACATAACTTCTTAATATGATGTTGTCAATCTTCATTCTGTCCTCTACGAATGGGACAGTATCCCTAGCTACTTGTATCTAGGACGGACTCAAGGAAGGATATTCCTGGGCACCATAGAACCAAATGATGCCCTACCTCTGAGGGCCAGATCCAATTTATAATGAGTGATAAATGTGTGAGGAATAGCCCAAGCTGCTGCTGCACAAATGTCACCCATAGACACCCTAGATTGAAAAAATATAGAAGTAGCCACAGATCTTGTGGACTGTGCTTTCAATGGGTGTGTAAGAAAAATGCTTAATTTATTATAGACAAAGGAGATGCAATTTGTCAAACACTTTGACAAAGTAACTTTAGAAATCAATTTTTCCCAATTTTGGTCCAAAGAAGGAAACAAATAGTTGGTCTGATTTCATGACTTTTCTGTTCTATGCAGAAAGAATTGTAATTGTCTATGAACATCCAGTAAATGTAATACATATTTTTCTTTGTTGGTAAATTTAAGAAAAAACATTGGCAAATTGATAGTACTATTTATGTTGGATTCTGACACAACCTTTGGAAGAAAGGACAAATTTGTATCTAAGGCCATGCGATTTTTGTGAAAAATGAAGTAAGGAGGTTTAGAAGATAGTGCTTGGATCTCAGAAATTCTTCTTGCGGTAGTGTTGGCAACCAAGAAAATAGTTCTCCATTAGCAATATTCAAGGTCACATGTAGCTAATGGTTCAAAGGGAGGTTGTGTGAGAGACTGCAGCATCAAATATAGGTCAGATGGAGGTGTAGGGTCTTTAAAAGGAGGCTTTAGAAGGAATGACTCTTTTAAGAAGGCCTTGGTCAATTTGTGAGAAGCTATGGGTATGCCATTCAATCCTGTATGGATGGTAACTTGAAATTGCTACTAGCTGTACCCTAATGGCTGAGGTACTAGCACCGTTTTGAAAAAGTTGAGCAAGGAAATCTAAGATGTGATTAAATAGAGACTGAAAAGGGGTCAAGTTTATGCTGCTGAGCCCAAAGGGAAAACCTTTTCCATTTACTTGAATATGTTTTCCTTGTTTAGGGTTTATGGGAAGACAGAATTATATGCGGGACAGGTGATGAGAGCATATACTGACTGGCTACTAAGGGAACTGGAGAAGCCAAGCAATCAGCTTCAGGTTTAGTATATCCGGGTGTGATATGCCCGTCTGGTGAGACAGGAGGTCCGGAATGTGACCTACGTTCCAAGGTGGTTGAACCAGGTGAGGTCATAGGAAGGAAAACCAAATATGTCGAGGTTGATAGGGGGCAATGAGGATCACTATGCTCTTCGACCTGGCAGCTTTCTGCAGAAGTATTGGAATGAATGGGGTTGGAGGAAACGCATAAAGGAGACCAGTTAGCCAGCCATGAATACAGCATCCCTCGGTGACTGCTCCCATGGGGGAATCAGGGCAAAGTAGTTGCTGCACTTGTTTTTTAGGGGAGAGGTAAAATGACTGCAGCATGGCTGGCCCCATTGATGGAAAATCTCTTCCACCACTTTCTTGTTGAGGGACCACTCATGTGGAAGAAGTATGCAACTGCTCAGTTTGTCCACAATCAAAATGGATCTCTCCAGAATGTGCACTGCTAAAAGAAATTGGTAGGAAAAGATTCCCCATTACCAGACCATGAGTACTTCTCGACACAATGGGTAAGATTTATTCCCTCCTGTTTGTTGATGTACCAGATGACTGACATGTTGTCCATTTGAATCGCAGTTATCCCAGAGGGAATAACATCTTGAAATGCTCACAACACCAAGAGCACTGCTCTTATCTCTAAGGCATTTATATGTAAATTGGCCTCTTTGGGGGACCAAGTACCCTGGATTGTCTTCCCCAGATAATGCCCCCGCACCCTGTCTGGGAAGCATTTGCGGTCACTATGGCCTTGGGCTGCTGGGGAATGAATGGATGGTTATGGAGCAGTTGATGAGACTGGATCCACCAATAGAGATCTCTTCTGCAAATGTTGGCAAATTTTATCTGACAATGACTGATGGAAGTTTGACCACTGAGTAGCCAACATCCAATGTAGGATCCACATGCAAAACCTGGCCAGCGGATATAAGGTTATCACTGCTGCCATGAGACCCAGGGTTCGAAGAATTGTGCAGGCTGAGATCGATGTGTTGTGTACAGCCATCTTCACCTGTGACCTTACAGTTAGAACTCAGTCTGGTGGAAGGGAAGAAATGGCAGTCTTTTTGCTGAGCAGTGCTCCAATAAATTCCAGTGTCTGAGTTGGTTGAAGTTGTGATTTGTTGTAGTTTATGGTTATTCCTAGGACAGAACAGGTGTGGAGAAAATGATCTCTTGTATGAGTTGATACCTGGTTGGAGCGGTAATGAGACAGTCATTCAGGTAGGGAAATACACAGAATCCCTGCAGTCTGATGTATGCTGCTACTACCACCATGCATTTAGTAAAAACCCTGGGGGCTGTAGTGAGTCCAAAAGGCAGTGACTGGATCCCAACTGGAAACGTAGGGACTTTCTGGATTACCTGTTCATCTTTATTAATAGTAGGCATCTTGAAGATCTAGCGAGCACATCCAATCGTCCTTATCAGAAAGGGGAGAATGGACTGAATTGTGACCATTCAGAACTTGATTGATTGAACAGATTTGTTTAGCTTTATGAGATACAAAATCAGTCTCCAGTCCCCTGTCTTTTTTGGCATTAAAAAGAACCTTGAGTAAATTCTGAATCCTATCTGGTCTGGTAGGACCTCTTGGATAACTCTTTTTTTCTAGAAGCTTTCGAATCTAAACTGCTGCTTGATCCTCTGACAGGGTGGAACATCGGGGATTTTTCTGGGAATTGGAAGGGGAAGGGAAAATGGTATTATATAACCTCTAGATATAAACCTCTGCATCCAAGTTTCTTTTGTTAATTCTAGCCAGGCTCTCTGGTGCAGAGACAATTTTTTCCTGATTGTCTTCAGAGGTGGACAGTCTGGCCTCCATTCAGGAGCAGTGGTAGGGTTTATCAAAGAAAGATTCTTGTGAACCCTGGTTTTGTGGGCCACCTCTACCACAAGGGCAATAACATCCATTGGAGTTCCCCTCTCTGCCTCTGGGGGTACTTCCTCCATATGTGTCATGGAATAGACCTTGGGATTTTTTGAACTACATTTTCTGGCCATTCTGTTCATTCTTGGAGAAGGATCTTTGGGGGGCTGAAAAACAAATGCCCACAGCAGACAAGGTCTTTCCATATTTCTCACATCTGGATGGTGTTTCTTTCAATTTAGGACCAAAAAGGGTAGTACAGTCAAAGGAAGCACTGACAAAATTGGACATAAATAGCTCTGCAAAAACTGCACAAGTGCATCCAAGCATGCCTCCTCATGGAAGTGCCTGAACCCACAGCTCTTGAGGTTTCTTCTGCTATGTTGAAAATTAACTGCATGGAACTACTGGATACAGCCTGTAGGGTTGCCAACTGAGAAGTTAATGAATCCTTAACCTCAGCAGAGATGCTTCCTGAGAGAGTATTTGATAATTCCTTGGTGAAATCTCTTTGAAGTATAACAAAATGTACCAGATAGTTCAGCAACCACAAGGCAAAGTCACTGAAGCAAAGACACCCTTCCCTATTCTGTCCATTGCCCCTGACTCCCTGTTGGGTGACAGACAGTAGAATTCTCATTGGTTAGTTCCTTCTTTGTGGTTGCCACAATGACCATGGCATCAACTGGAACTCCTTTCCCCCAAAACTGTCGTCTGTGATGGACTCCTGTGAGTAGTTTAGGTGCTCCCTCTTGCACATCCTTTTCCTGGGCACTTCCTTAGTGGGATGTTCTGAGGAAGTCTTGAAAGAGGAAATCAAAATTCCCTGAGAGGGAACCTGAGGTTTCAGTACAGAATGTCCCCATGGTGAGAGCTGATGAGGCTCAATGTGCTGAGGCATCATGGTGGAATAGGTAGGATCCAAGGGGGAAAGGTTCTATCAGGTCTACCGAGACAGCAAACACTCTCTTTGAGAGCTCAAAGGTGCCAGAGAGAGGCTCTGATCCAAGAAACCAGGTTTCTGAATCATCCCCTCTCTCTGATCCATCATCACACCCAAGGAGGACACCGGAGTCAAACTGTCCAGTGCCGAGGTGCTGAGGAGGAGAGACAGTTCCAAAAACTTCGGAGTTGAATGCTGCACCCCGGACCTGGCAGGCAGGCTACGGCTCTGAGAGCTCTCAGGATCCGAAAGGATCAGAGGTCTTAGAGAGGATATTGAATCTGAAGATATGGAGATTCTCTGATCTGAGACTTACAGATTTGGACAACTGGGATCCTGATGCTCTAAGACAACAGATAGTGTCACAGGAGGAACTTGAAGGTTTGGTGTGTGGAAGGTTAGTCAACCTGACCCAGATGGGTAGACTCTGAGGGATACCAATACGCCCATGTGCTGAGAGGATCTTCCTCACCTCTCTCTCCACAACTTCTTCTGTGAGACTTCTGGAAGAAAGAGTTGAGTTAATGGAGGGGAATGCTGGTCTCTGCAAAACACGTGATAGAAGCTTGTTCAGTAATGTGTCAGTCGATGGAGAATATCAGTTATGAGGACAATACAGAGACTCTGAAGGCTGTGTCTGATCTGACTTGGATTGCTCCAGAACCATAATAGTCACTTTAGAAGTCATAGGATCTGAAGGAGCAGTCAGATACTGATTTTTCATCTTTTTCTGATCTGGGGTTGAGATGTTTAGCGCTCCTTTTCCAGGATGTGTCCGAGGAAGATTTAGATGAGGTGGAAGGTTTCGACTTTGGAGACTGGGATATGGCTTTTCCAAAAGAGGAAGGAGGACACCTTTTAATATCAACTTAGTTTTACATTCAGTTAAGGCTTATGGATTAAATCTGTGGCAAATTGAGCAATCTTCCTGAAAGTGTAATGGACTCAAGCAGTACACACAAAGTGAGTGTGCATCCGAAATAGGCAACTTATGTCCACATTTGGAACATTTCGTGAAACCTGCAGGTTTCTCACTCATCATGCAATATATATATATATATATATATATATATATATATATATGTGTGTGTGTGTGTGTGTGTGTGTGTATATATATATATATATATATATCTACATGGGTCTACTTTATATGACCTAAATTTAATTTGACTGAAATTCATTTGAATGAGACCAAAACACTGAAAGTTCAAAAGACTGAAAACTCATTTGACTGAAACTCATAACACTGACACATTAAAGTAAAAGGTATATGCCCTTTTCTCCACTGTAGTGCAATCCTGGAGTTAGTATATATAGTTAGGGGGTGTGGGGGGCAAAACCCCCCACATAGTTTAGGTAAATATTGTTTTCTGCAAAGAGTTATTCATTGCAGTTATAAATATCCATGTGTATGGTTTAAAATGTATAAAGTATGTGGGGGGGCTTCACCAGCTCGAGACAAACTGATAGACCACATCCATTAGCTAAAAAAAGCAAACGAGATCTGAGGTAATTGGCAGGGTGCACTGTGGGTAAGGGAGAAGCTCAAGAAATCTGGTGGCTGCAAGCTTCAGCATTGGGCTAGTCAGATCGATCCAACCATATCTGAACCATTTGTTGAGGATAGAATGAAGCTTGACAACATCAGATGATCTCTTATACTCTGACATGAAATATTTTCTCATTTTAGATCTCTTGACTTCTTGTAAACCTTTAACTATGTTGAAAGTTGGCCACAGGATAAATACCTTTTGCTAAACCACCAAAAAATAAATTACATCTCTTTTTTTCCAAAATCGCATTTCTATGAAAAATTTCTTTCTTAAATAATACCATGGTTGAAGTTATTACCTCACTTACAAAACTACCTAGCATAATGATTGATGACAATCTTAAATTTGATTTACTTATCTAGAACAGCATGAAGAAAACCTAGCAAAAACTAGAAACCCTTCATACAATAAAGAAATTCCTTACAAACTCTGCCAAGATAACTCTAGCTGCCACTTTTACCCTTTCTCCTATATGGAGTCCCTATATTGACCAACTTACAAGCCTCATACAATGCTACAACAAAGTTGCCAGATTTGCTTGCAAAACACATTACCAGAACCATCATTGTTTAGCACTAAAGACACTTAACTGGCTCAAGCTTCCACATATCCTATGTTATACCCAACTCATCTTAACCTACAAAATCACCTATACCCAATTTGCCTGCCCAGCAATTAGCCCCATACTCAAATTCTGTCTACCAAACTGCCCTCTCTGGCCAAATGATAAACTGCTAATTAGCACAATCAAATTACCAATGCCATTACTACTTCTCTATCAACACTTAAATTTGCTTATCCCCTGTAATACCTCACTCTAATGTGTTTCTTAAATTACTCCTACCTACATTATAACTTGAATTCTCAATACAGTATTTGCATGTTAATGTTCGTGAATATCAATACAATTTTTACTATATTGATTACTATGCCCATGTATTCACTGAAACTATATTATAAAATGTGCCATTGTAAATACTAATATAATTAAATGTGTTACCTTGGAGCTTTTCTTCCAAGGCCTCTGCTGAAAAAAGGCACCTGTGCCCAGTCAAGCTTTCCCATTAAACAAACATCAATAAATAAAATAAATAAATAACTGTAGAACTACAATCACTTCAGAAAAAAAATAAATCCTTGTCAGGAATTGGAATCCTTATGCAATAAGCACAATATAGAATTTAAGTCAGATTTAAAGACTTGTTATGAGACATGGAAATAGTTTGCACAGAGGCTGGAAAAATAAATCAATATTTATGTAAGAAGGCTTTACAGGGCAGCCACGGTGGTGCAGTGGTTAGCATTGCCGCCTCACAGCAAGAGGTCCTCTGGTTTGATTCTCAGCTGGGGTGCCTTCTGTGCGGAGTCTGCATGTCCTCCCTCTGGTCACGTGGGTTTCCTCTGGGTGCTCCGGTTTCCTCCCACATCCCAAAGACATGCTGTAGGTGGATTGGACACTCTAAATTGGCCCTAGGTGTGAGTGTGCCTTCTGTGGAAGGTTGGGCACCGGGCTGGCAACTCGACACCGTAAAACTCTACTGCTAATCATGAGCGGACAGAAGAAGAAGAAGAATGTAAGAAGGCTTTAATGCTAAGAATGGGCTAACATTTCAAACAGAATGTAAAGATATTGTGGCATCAATAGAATGTTCTCAAAGCAATCAATAACATGAGAAAAGATGAACCGGCCTTCAAAAGATACCTAGGTACAAAAACAAATAATATTCCATAAAGGTTCTGGAATTAAATCCTCACAAAGGTGATCTGCTTCTCAGAGGACAACAGTCTCAGTGCCACTCAGAATGTTAGGAAACTGTAATCTAAGGAAAAGGGACATGTAAAGACTATAATTCCTGAATTATTTTAAGTAGAAGAACAGTATGCTGTTTAAAATCTTATTGATATCATTTTATATTATCTTAAGCAGAAGCCAATCACCACCTAGTTCAGATTAGTGGCAAAGGAAAATGAACCACAATCCAAAGACTTGTGATGCATCCAGGGTTGCCAGATTTCCGACTGGCCAGGTAGGGAACAAAAAAAGTCTTTCATGCCAAGTAAAAACCAAAAAAGAAAAAAAAAAAAAAAAAAAAAAGTCTTTAAACCAGGAGCTTACTTGGGTTTAATGCGGAACATCAGGCAGTTCCACATTAAACACAAACTCAGTGTTTACCGATTTTTGATTGGCCCGTATGCTTGTATATGAGCCAGTCAAAAAATTGCAAAATGGAGTTTACTTGTGTTTAATGTGGAACATCAGGCAGTTCCGCATTAAACACAAGCTCCGTGTTTAGCGATTTTTGATTGGCCCGTATGCTTGTATACGAGCCAATCAAAAATCACAAAACGGAGCTACTTGTGTTTAATGCAGAAGTACCTGATGTTCCGTATTAAACACAAGTAGCGCCATGTTTGCAGATTTTTGATTGGCCCGTATGCCGGTATATGGGCCAATCAAAAAAAAAAAAATGGAGGCTGTTTCACCGGGATTTAAACTGGCAGTGCAGGACTTGGGATCGGGCTGCTGATCCCAGGACAATCCTGCCCAAATAGGGACGTCTGGCAACCCTGGCAAAATTATCACAGAATTATCTTCCCAAGTACTTAAAACTTTTTAAACATCTTCTTTGAATAACTATTCTTTGTATAAAGAAAAAGGGATGTTGTGTAAGATAATAAAAAGAACACATCACCAATTAGCTTATATAAGATTTATCTCTTCTTCAAAATAATGACACAATTTTATGCAATTAGCTGCAAATAAGTGCCAAGGATTAAATAATCAAAACCTTTATTTTTTCACTTTTACTATCCCTCAGCAGAGAGCTACTGCTATGCGAAAACATGTGCTAAAAGGCCACTCTTTGTATAATGTTACAGCTATATTTATAGATGAACTATGGAGGCATAAATAAAGGGGGCATTATCTGCCTAAGTGCTTTAAACGTCATTGCTTGGTCCTATCTTTTTTATTTGTGCCACACATATGCTCACAAAATTAGAATACCATTGATTTTGTTGTAGGAATAACACATACAGCTTATGTAGGCAACAATAAAATAAATTGCTCACTTATGACCAGTACAGAACAGCTAAGTGCTAGAGCTGCATCAACAATATATATCCATATAAATGGTCACAAAGCAGCAACCTGATCCTGTGGAATCTTGGCACTGAACAGCTTAAAATACTAAGGATATAAACAAATGAAAAAAGTCACCACTCAGAATCAAGTCATCATAGAGTATTCATTTATTCAAATCTCTAACCTTCCTCAAAAGGCTAAAGCTGTTATATGTATTGTTGCAAATTAAAAAGACTGATCACAAAGACCGACTTCAGCCAAGACTGAAGACAGGATGTAAAATATAGAAAATAAGCAAGCTCAGAATATGATTGAGCAACAAATAAATCAAAGCTAAAAGTTACTGCACTAAATATAAAGAGCAAATGTTAATGCAAAGAAAATTTCATGCATGAGGTTTCAAGGAGCAGGCAAAACTCAGGCATACCAGGTTGCTGGAATGCTTGTTCTGTGTGTATAATAATCGCCAAATGACAACACTGAACGATAAAGAAAATACAAATCTATTTTTTATTTGTTATACTGCTTTTATCATGTTTTCAGTTGTGGTGGGCAGAATCCATACTATTAAGCAAGGGAAGCAAGGCAAGAACAAGCCATGTATTGGATGCCAGAACATCACAGGGCACAAATGCACCCACACTCATTCAAACACATAAGATGACTATCACTACCAATCGAAATATCACCACATTGTTAAGAGTATGGGAAGAAATGGGAGATCACAGCAAAGCCCACATTAACACAGAAATGCAAACTGAAAGTATCACAGCCAATAATCGATTTGGAGATGAAAGCAGGGAACCAACCTCAATGAGATAGCAGCTGTTAAATTGTTATAGTACCATGCCACACAGTTCAAATACATTCAGCATTTATGTTTTTTTTTTCATCAAGAATTTAGTAAGCTCATTACTTAGACTCAGCATCTATGAATCATTACCAATAGTGAAATAGAAACCATACCTGAAATCTTGGGCAGAAAGCAAAATTCTTTCTGAATGCCATCTTTATCTGTTGGTTAAACATGCATATGTATTAGATTTGTGAAAGGGTTAGATCAGTGCACAGTAACATCCTGAGAGAAAAAAGTTATTTTGAAACCCAATATCAGATATGCTCAGAGACAGTTTTATTCCAGTCAGCACTATATTTAATTAAAATTATGTACTTATTCATTTATGTATTATACCAGAAAAACAGACAAACATTTTAAAACTAAAAAAGGCCAGTAATTTTGTGTGTAGAATTGACAAAATCAAAATGTGGTCAAGTTTTACAAACATACATTTGCAATAGCAAAACTGCAGTCTGCCTGCCATAAATGCAGGAAAAAGTCTCATCTTGCTAAAATGCAGGTCAGCCCAAAGTTTCTTCATGATTTCATATTTATATTCTAGTAACAAAAAATAAAAATAAAATCAGAATGTAGTTATCTGAAATTCTTAAATAAGTGCAGTTTATATACTATATAAAATAACTGAATCCAGCGTATCCATTGTTTTCACAATGTAATTATGAGGTTAACTTTAAGCACTGAAAATCGTAGCAAAGAGCTTTAATAGTACACTGTGGTGCATAGTGTCAAATACCAAACATATTAAATGATCAGAGCTGAGGTTCACTCTCAAAGTGAGACTAAGCTGTGTCTTTATTTATTTTTCTTTGTTCATATCTTAACATTGTGGTAGTGGTGGTGGGGATTTTAGTGACAGCCTGGGCCAGTGTGACATGATTAAAGAAATTGCAACACAAAAAGTTAAAATTACAGCCAGAGAGATGGAGATGGAAGGAATACAACTATCCTTATTTTCAGATGAATTAATTAAAATGAAAGATTTCTGTTCCCTTTGATCAATTTTTGGTGGATTTATTTTTTTCTCTCTATTTTATATACATTTCTGCAGCATTTGGGTGTCTAATTTCTTGAAGTGGAAGTTATTCAAATAAGCATATAGATCCTTATCTGGGATGTTCTAATCTTGGATGCCACAAGGTTGGCCTACATAATCCCGGTCACTAGTCATCTTTTGACAACTTAACTATCCTAATTAACAAAGTAGTGAGGGGCACTACAGAATTAACATATCTGGCACTACGCAATGACTGTGAAACTACAGTTGCACAAGTTTTACTTACCTGTAATACTGGATGTTCAAATTTCATACAGCCATTCCACAAACCCACAATGCCAGCTTTCCAGAAATTGGAATCTCCTTCTCTGACTCACTGTGACAGGAGATTGGCTAAGACCCTCCCATCAGGAGAAGCCTAATCCCTGTCACACAAAAGTCAGTTATTCAGGCTTTTAGTGCTAAGTAGGCTGAACCAAAATGGCCAGAAACAAGAATTGCCAGAAACCAACCAATCTGCAGCCATAAAACACCAACACAAATAACCAAAGCCAATTAACAACACAACAAGTTTGGATACCATCAAAATATATACAAAAAGGGGGATAGTGGGTGGGTGCTGCCCCTAAGGCAGTGTGAAATTCAAATATCTATTGTTATAGTTAAATAGGACTTATACAACTGTACTATGTTCATCATTCACACTGCCTTGATGGCACATGGGTAGATTCCCAAAACTCTTCCCACCTGGGGGAAAGAAGGATAAGGATCCAGGAGCCCCTCAAGAATGGTCCTTGAAAAGCCAGGTCTGGAATAAGAGAAAGAATCTAGTTTGTAGTACTTTGTAAATGTATGAACAGAGGATCAAATTGCTGCCTTTAGAATGCTTCCAAAGTCAACACCTTTCCAATATGCCAACGAAGAGGATAAGGCTGTGGTAAAATGTACTTTAACCTTCCCTGCACTAGATTTACAATGTTGGGAGTGACAAAAATTAACAGTAGAGGACAACCAATGAGCAATCATTTGCTTAACAGCTGTCCAGCTTTCCTAAAGGCTTAGTTCTATTAAGGTAGTGCCTGAACTGCCTGTGCACATCTAAGGTCTGCAGAATCTTCTCTCCCTTGTTTTTAGGTTCCTGAAAAAAATGGGAAATTGATGGCTTGATTCAGAATGAATTAAGAAGCAACTTTTGCCATGAAAGAAAGATTAGTGTGCAAAACATCGCTGTCCTTGTGGAAAATTAGATAAGACTGGCTCACCATGAGAGCTTGCAGCTCAGAGACTCTCCTTGCAGATATCAGAACAAAAAGCAAAACAGTTTTCCCACTGATAAATCTCAAATCAGCCTGAATGGCAGATTTAAAAGGAGATAAGTTAAATTTTTCAAGAACAAAGTTGAGATCTCAAGGATGAGGACCTTGCTTTTGAAGGATTCTCAAGTGCAACACTCCTTTTATAAACTGACTACAAAAGAAATGAAAGAGGAGGATCCATGGGCAGACAAGCTGAAATGGCTACAAATTTCACCTTGATAGATGCATAAGATAAGCTATTGCTAAGTAGTAAACACAAATGTTTCAAAATGAAAGGGGTAGGCACCATACAGTATCCTATGATATTGGTTAGGCTCCACCTAGAAAACTTCTTTCACTTGTAAAGATAGGATTTTGCTAGTTTGCAGGTTTTCTTACCTCTTTCAATACCTGTTGGACATCCTCGTGGATCAAGTGCCTAAAAGATACCAAGACAGAATCATCCAGGCTGTCAATAGCAATTACTGTATGTTGGGCTGCACTAGTCACCCCCGACACTGTGTGAACAGATCCTGAGTGTGAGGAAGCCTGTGATAATTACTCTTGGCCAATTCCATTAAAAAGGAGAACCAACTTTGCCGGGGCAAAAGGAAGTCATAACAATGATCTTCGGTAATTCTTTCTGAATCTTCAGAAGTACCTTGGGTATCAGTGGATAGGGTGGAAATGCATAAAGGAACATTCCTGCCAAGGGAATGAGAATGCTTCTTTTCTCCATGTACGGCTACAAGGATGTCTCAAATAGAAGTTTTCCAACTGTCTGCTTTAAAAGCAGGCGAGCAGAACTATTTGAAGTGTTCCTGATATCTGCACCAAATCCAGGCAGACCTATATCCGGAGTTTCCACTCATGAGGTTCTATCTGCCACTAAGTTTTGCTCTGATATGATGTAAAAGACCTTAAGCATCATAGAATGTTATAAGGCTAGTACCCATGGCATAACTGCCAACCGGCAAAGAGAGTATGACCTTGTCCCCTTGTTTCTTCAGGTACCACATGACTGTGGTGTTATCTATGACCAATAAAAAGGGACCAAGAGACTCTAAGTGGTGAAGAACTTTTAAGGTCTGAGTCCCTGCTAACATTTCTTTGATGTTTATGTTCTTGTAGCATTTAAAGGACCCGATTTCCCTTGCACTTGAACTCCCCTGTACACTGTTCCCCATGCAAAATCCCATGAGTCAGACTGACTGAAATGAGGTCTGCAGGGAGAAGGATAAGGTCTGGATTGTGATACATATGAGCCTCTACCACAGTAACGCTCATTTTACAAAACCCAGCACCGGTACCTGGAACTCCAACAGAGTGCTGGGTCTAACTATTTTTTTTTTAAGTACAACTGAATCTCTTTCATGTGGACTATGGCCTGTGGTGCTGTGATGATCAATGATGCCATAAGGCTTAGAATTTTTAGAAACTCTATTGCAGAGGCAGCTTCTTGATGAAAAAAAAATCCCTGAAAATATTCTGAACAGTCAGGACTATATCTTCTGGTAGAAAGGCCATACTTTTTTCTGTGTCTAACATACACCCCTGGAAGACAATTCTTTGTGAGGGTGTGAGATATCACATTAGTGGGTTAAATTTGAAATTGGGAACAATTGTCATGTGATAATAGAATCCTTAGTCACCATGGAACAGTGGATTGGAAGAAGGGGTAGGGCCATTTGCAGTACTTTCAGAAAAGTACTTAGTTACGCCAACTCTAATAGTAGTCTCTATTATAGCTCTGTTTGGGGGACCAAAAATATTCTGGTGTAAAACCCTTTTCCCTTTTTTTTTTTGCAAGAACTGGTTCTATAGCCCCTGCTCACAACTTGCGAAGGAGGAAGAGAGAACAGATGTGTCTGGTCTGGTGGGATTTTCTGTCCACTGTCAACTATTTTCACTGAAATATTCTCAGAACTCACTTGTTATGAGACTATTTATGGCTGGACTGATGGGTTGCTCTGAGTCTTGACATAGTAATTCCCTAGAAGGGAAAGCAGGGAAAACATCTTTTTTTTTTTTTTTTTTTGGTGGGGGGGGCTTTTATTTGGTTTGGAAGCATTATCCTCCTGTCTTTTCCTCTTGTTGCCCTAGCCCTTGTTAAACTGGGTTTTTTGTTTGTTTTTCCCTTTGAAGTTGGTTGCATTGTTAGAGGAGATCCTGGGACTATGAAACATTCTAGAAACCTCATGCATCAATGTATCATCCCTTTGCTTGAGAATATGGGTAGCAGCAGGACCAAACAAAATTCGTAACTTAAAGAAGCATTCAAAATCTCATTTTCTGGTTTTGTAACCAAGCATACTTTCTCAATACAACAAAATGGCTACCTTTCTACAAATAGTGTCTGCACCATCAAAAACACTCCTTAAAGCATGTTTCAAATTCTGAGTCACATTTGAAACAATCTCATTTGTATACCACTTCTGTTCAGCAGGCAAAGATACAGCAAAATCATTTAAACTGTAAGCACACTGCAAAATAAATTTCTACATGAAGCCCTGATAATTTAAAATTCTGAAGACTAAATTGCCAGAATGAGCCAACTTTTATCCTAGCGATTACAGCCACTTGCCAATTTTATCTGGTGGTGTAAAGTTAGAAGAAACCAAGGCTCATTTAGAGTTGACAGCTGGAGAAACTGCCCCTGGGTCAGCTGACAAGGGATAAAGAGAGATGCAAGATCAGATTACACATTGTATTTCCTCAGAGCCTTTTTAGAAACTGGTTCTCTAGCCAAAGGGGTTTTACATGCAGTTTTATAGACTTCTTCTAAAGTGGGTAACAGCAAAATATTTTGAATCTCATCTTCAATAAGATCATAAACTCTGCCAATCTCTGGCATAGATCATGATTGCTTCTGGTCAAACACATCTATAAACCTAGCTAGAATCTATGTAAAGGTGAACCCTTGCTTGGGTTTTTGAACCTGTTCACCTTTCAAAGAATCAGTCTGGATGGTCTCAGGGTGTTCATTACTGCCTGCATCAGAGTTCCCCTCAAAATATATAGCATTAAATTGATTTCTACAGAAAGCGGCTCCATAGTCATTCTGAATAGTACCACAATCTCCAAGATTAGCTGACTGTAAAGCACACTTAGCTAAAGGAACCATATCATCCCTATGCTTTGTCTTTTTCGGCTTTTCCCGGTTAGGGGTCGCCACAGCGGAACTCCAGTCCGCTAATGATTGGTAGTTGAGTTTTACATGCCGAGTTACCAGCCCTGATGCACAACCTTCAACGAGGGTACGCCCATTCACGCATGTCTCCACGCAGAAGATGCTCTAGCTGAGAATCGAACCAGACAGTGTCTTACTGCGAAGCGATAATGCTACCGCAGCACCACCACCGCGGGATGAACCATATAACCTTGTGTTTGTTGTGTGATGAAGTTTCTGTTTCTTCTTATTATAAATTACTCCAGAGGACAAGTATCTGAGGACAGAGTATTATGTCTAGCAAGAGTCTCTTACCCAGGAATACTCCTGCACTTAATGGGTTTGGTTCTCCCGTACTTGAACCAGGTACTGGAATGGACTCAGAGAATGTTTCTGAGTCCTGTACCATAGAGGTCTGTGGGCTCACACCACAAAGAGTGATGGAGAAAAAGTAAGTGTCTTAAGGCAACAATATATTCATAAACTGTAGCTGAGGTGTATGTTTGCTGATTTTTTTCTTTTTAGGTGAAACTTAATTTGATTGGGGGGGGGGGTTAGCTGCATCAGGATTCATCAAGTCAGATGAAGAAATACCAGCCAAAATAATACACTAATGTATTAAGGGCTGACAAAGGGCAGCAATAATAGAAAACATCAGCTATATTCCCACACAGCAAATAGGGCTAAACTGCATAAAATATAGTAGAAACAGTTTAAGTTGCACAAAGCCTTGCTCTACACTCTGCACGTTGTACTAAAGAGCACATGCCGTCACAGTACCAAGTAAAATTCACTTGTCCAGATACTGAAAAAAAAAATCAAATATGTGCCCTTAAATCAAACAGAAACCTTTTAAAACAGCATAAATTAGTATTTACTCAGAGATTCCCTTGTCAGAAATGAAAAAAATCTCCATAGAATTAATTTTAGTAAAATCATAATTTAATGATGAGAAATGGTTATAGCAGAGTTAAGAACAGTAATAAATATCATAAATGAAGAAAAAAGTGAAAAAATGCAATAATTTCCTGTCAGAACTACAAAATGAGGCAGATAAACAACAGAATCAAGAGACTTACTGCTGAGCTTACACCACAGAATATTCAGTTTCCGGGGGCGTGGCCAAGGATGAACACAGGATAGCAGCAGATTTCTTCAGCTCCACCAATTTCATTACACTGACAGGAATTAATTACTTAAAAAATTAATTTTTTAAGTAATTTTCTTTCTAAATACGTTTGTTTTATATAGTTCTTGAACTATATCTAAAAAAGAAAGGGAATCTTAACAATATTCCTGTCAGAAATCACTGTGGAAATTTTCCTGTCAGTTTATCAGTCTGAAATGAGTTCCAGTAAGACAAATTCTCAAGACTCCAGCATCAAGAAAGAACTTCAGTCTCTGATAATTATAATCCAGCAATTTACTGATAAAATGGATAAAATGGATACTAAAATAGACACCTTCATAGAAAAAACTACAAAACAAATAGACCTGTTACATACAGACCTACAACAACAGAAGATCCAGATGACAGGCATAGAAGAAGCTATGAATGACATGGAAAATAGAATCCAAGAAGAGGAAATCAACATTGAGTTTCTGCTGAAACAAAATACACATTTACAAACAAAGCTGGATGACCTGGAAAATAGATCTA
Source organism: Protopterus annectens (assembly GCF_019279795.1). Taxonomy (NCBI): domain Eukaryota; kingdom Metazoa; phylum Chordata; order Ceratodontiformes; family Protopteridae; genus Protopterus; species Protopterus annectens. The sequence continues at coordinate 525,253,151 of NC_056745.1, forward strand.
GGCGCAATAACATTAGGATTTTTGGACTGCCAGAAAATATTGAAGGTAACAATATTACTTCTTTTTTAACAACTTGGCTCCCTAAAACTTTAGACTTAACAGAAGCATTCTCTTTTGGTATCGAAAGAGCACATAGATCTATAGCTAATACTAACTCTAACAAAAAATATCCTAGATCAGTTATAGTTAGATTTCTATCATCTTTGATAAAGAGATGGTTCTTAAATCTGCTTGGGCTAAAGCTCCTGTTAAGATTAATGAGACAACTGTGCTCTTTGACAATGACTATTCTTCCATGGTAATAGCTAAAAGAAAAGTTTTTCTGCCACTAATAAGGGAGCTTAAAAAAGCACAGTTTAAAACATACCTTCTGTTTCCTGCCAAGCTTAAAATCTTCCTTCCTGATGGTCCTAAGGTTTTCGATGATTTAGACTCTGCCTTACTGTTTGTCAAAGAAAAAAGGATTTTGGATAAAATAGAAGAAATGGAATGGGCTAGTTCTTCATTAAAGAGATTGGCAACTGAAGCTTCGTGGAAGACTTCAGAGAAGAAGAAGAGACTAAAAAACAAATGATTTGTTATATGTTTTTTCTCTCTCATCATTTTAGTTCATTATTAATCTTTTTGCATATAGTTCCTGCATTTCCAGAAAGCCACAAATATTTTGGAAAAGATTTAATCAAAGTTATTCTCTATGTGCAAAGAAATGTTTTGTTTCATAACCAGTCAAAATACCTGAAGATTTAATGGCAAGCTGTGATTCAATTTGTTTCTCTTTCTGAAAAGAAGTAAGGTTAGTAATTTGATACATTTTTATCTTTACCTTTTTTTCCTTCTCCTTTTATTATTTTCTTTGTTTAAACAATGCCATTCTATTTAGATTATGTAGTGGGTAAAGGGTGGGGGAGGGCAGGGAGTGAACAGTAATGAAAATATCATTAATAGAATAATAACATATTTATTCCTTGTAAAAGTTTTTATAAGTTCTTCAAATGCTATTTCTAATTATACTTTCTTGATTATACTGCTTATGCTTGTTTGTAAATAATCTGTTATGCTTTAACTAATAATAATCAGAACTAAATAAGAGTAAATAATATGTTTTATTTTTAACTCTATTAATATAAACAATAAGTTACATTCCATTGTATATACTTCTTACAGCTTTCTCTTATATTTTTTTATTTCTGCCTCACTCCCTTTTATTTTCTACTCTCTTTTTCTTTTCTTTATTAATATATAGAACTGCTTTTGATTGTGTGGGCACAGTGAATAATAGGATTTGTATGAAAATTGAGTTGGGAGAAGAATGTTGAGTTTTATTGCTTGTTGGTAATTTTGGGCTTAATTTCACTTACATAGAGGCTGTAATGATCTGTGGAATACATTGTGAAGGTTTTGTCATGTTTAGATGCATTTACACTGCTAAATGAATGTTTGTCACTAGTTTTTAATAAGTTTCCCGCCAAAATGTTAAGAGAGACAATCTGAGATGTGGGCTGTCTCATGCACAGTGTTCATGAATTACTTCAGAAGCTTCAGCTCACAGAATTCTCACAGAGAAACTGAAAGCAGTTAGTATAACCTTTGACATAGTTATCACACTGACACACCACAGATTCAGGAAAATACTCTATTCATAAAATATGTCAGTTATAATGTTTTGTTTCATAACCAGTCAAAATATCTGAAGATTTAATGGCAAGCTGTGATTCAATTTGTTTCTCTTTCTGAAAAGAAGTAAGAGGCTGTAATGGTCTGTGGAATACATTGTGAATGTTTTGTCATGTTTACATACATTTACACTAATAAATGAATGTTTGTCACTAGTTTTTAATAAGTTTCCCGCCAAAATGTTAAGAGAGACAATCTGAGATGTGGGCTGTCTCATGCACAGTGTCAATGAACTAATTCAAAAACTTCAACTCACAGAATTCTCACAGAGAAACTGAGAGCAGTTAGTATAACCTTTGACATAGTTATCACACTGACACACCACAGATTCAGGAAAAATACTCTATTCATAAAATATGCCAGTTATAATGAGTCTAAATGATGTAGTTTCTTGTAGTAAGTAAATGTCTTATTTTAGAAGGCATAGAAAATGAAACATTTATTTAAATGTTTTTAAAAAATTACTTAACAGCAGCATAATAATCTGTGTTAAAAATTTGTGTTCCAAACATATACTTTACTATAACTCATTTAATTCATCTGATTGACAAGCATAAATAATCTTATAACTCTATTCTGGAAGAAATGTCATGTGATATATTTTAAAGCAGTAGGTTAGCATGATTGTAAAATCTGGTTACTAAAATGTGTTTGCTGTGCATTATTTTGTATAAAGCAGACATATTTATTCTAGGGACAGCAAGTAGGATAGTGCTCAACAAAGACACAACTCAGTGAGATCAGATATATATATATATATATATATGTGTGTGTGTGTGTGTGTGTGTGTGTGTATGTATGAGTATGTGTGTGTGTGAGTGTGATGGCTTTTTTTTTTATATATATAATAATGCAAGTGTTTCTGAGAATCTGCATAACTATCCAATATGATTTATAATAATTTCTATGAATACAATACTTTACTCTATTGACAAAATGAATGTTTGTCACAAGTTTTAATAAGTTTCCCACCAAAATGTTAAGGGAGACAATCTGGGATGTGGGCTGTCTCATGCACAGTGTCCATGAACTACTTCAAAAGCTTCAACACACAGAATTCTCACAGAGAAACTGAAAGCAGTTAGTATAACCTCTGACCTAGTTATCATACTGACACACCACAGATTCAGGAAAATACTCTATTCATAAAATATGTCAGTTATAATGAGTTTAAATGATGTAGTTTCTTGTAGTAAGTAAATGTCTTATTTTAGAAGGCATAGAAAATGAAACATTTATTTAAATGTTTTGAAAATTTACTTAACAGCAGCATAATAATCTGTGTTAAAACTTCTGTTCCAAACATATACTTTATTATAATTCATTTAATTCATCTGATTGACAAGCATAAACAATTTTATAATTCTATTCTGGAAGAAATGTCATGTGATATATTTTAAAGCAGTAGGTTAGCATGATTGTAAAATCTGGTTACTAAAATGTGTTTGCTGTGCATTATTTTCTATAAAGCAGACAGATTTATTCTAGGGACAGCAAGTAGGATAGTGCTCAACAAAGACACAACTCAGTGAGATCAGATATATATATGTGTGTGTGTGTGTGTGTGTGTGTGTGTGTGTGTGTGTGTGTGTGTGTGTGTGTGTGTATGTGTATGTGTGTGTGTATGTATGTGTGTGTGTGTCTGTGTGTATGTGTGTGATGGCTTTTTTTTTTTAATAATGCAAGTGTTTCTGAGAATTTGCATAACTATGCAATATGATTTATAATAATTTTATGAATACAATATTTTACTTTATTGACAATAATGAGTTTAAGTAAATGCTCATATACAAACAATTCAAGATTTTTGGAAGCTGTTAATAGTATTCACATGACAGAAAATAGATGCATCTTAATATATGTAATGTCTGAATCATATTAGCCAAAGTTTTTGATTTAAATGAATGTTAGAACCTAATTTTCTCTCCTCTTGATTTCTAACATCAAGATTATTTGAATGCTATTTGAATACAAGTGTTATATATTACATAGATCTATATAGTAGTATGAACAGTTTTAAAAAAAAAAAAAAAAAAAGTTTCTTTTAGTTTATATGATGCTGTTTTACCAAATGTGTAGTTTTGTCTTGATAGATAATTGAATTGAAAACTGTTAACCTCAGTTAAATATAACTAGTATTAAATTGATAAGGTGGTAGCTGAGGTACTGCTGCTTAGGGTAGGGGTTAACTTGAGTAGTAAATACTACTCTAAGTTGGAGTTTTCAACTCCAGGCTGGATGCAAGGTTTAATCCTTACATTATTTTCACTTGTTCATTGTTATATGTATATAGTTTTGACATCGACAATATATTTTGTACACTCATTGTCACTACAAACAAAATTGAATCCTATACAAAATCCCATAAGAGATTTAATAAATACAGCTATATTTAAAGGTACACCTAAAAGAGGAGATGTAACATTATTTATCTTGTTATTTGTTATTTTGATCATAAGATTCTTGAGTTTTAAAATGCCAAATGACATCTTTAAAAGGAATTTCTTTAAACATTAATGGATTGAATAATCCGTGTAAAAGGGCAAGCCTAATAAGATACATTAATTTACACAAGACCAATCTAGTCTTCCTGCAAGAAACCCATCTCTTGAAAAAGATATTGATAAACTAGCCACTAATAAGTATACAGTATTGGTTAGTTCAGAGCACACTCAGAAAAAAGAGGAGTGGCTATTTTATGGAATAAAAGTATGCCCATTCCTAAAACCATTAAGTCTTATCAGGATGACAAAGGAATGTTTTGTATGGTTACAATACAAATTAATGGGAAGACTTACACTTTAATTAATGTATATTGGATACCTGGAATTGGTATTAATACAGTGAAACATCATATTGATAAGATCATATCATTCTCTATAGGGGATATTATTTTAGCTGGTGATTTTAATTGTATACTACATGAAAGTGATACTACCACTATAAGAAAAAGAAGAATTACATCGAATGCAAAACATTTAAATGATTTTGCTAATTCTTATCATTTGAATGATATTAATAATCAGATAGATTCAAAATCATTACCATACACCTTTTTTTCTAACAGATACAAAACTTATTCAAAAATAGATAGGGTCTTTATTTCTAACCAGATGGTAACAGATTTAATTAATTCCAAAATCATTTCATGTCCTATATCTGATCATAACTCAATTGTTTTGAATTCATGATAAAAAATACTCATAATGTTCAGATCAAAAAGGATACCAGCATACTTAACTCAGCTAGAAGACTATAAAGAATATATACTTTCAGAAGTACAACATTTTCTAGACATAAATAATACTCCTGAAGTCTCCATTGTCTATGTTTGGGATGCCTTAAAATCATATATATATGGACAAAGTATCAGATGGTATAATAATAAAAGGAAATCTTGGGATAAGGAATTGTTAGATATTCAAAGTAAATTAGACTCTTATAAACATAATAATAAAGAAAATATTATGGACAAGAAAGTTATTGAAGAAATAAACAAACTAAATAAGAAATACAAAGAAATTTTAACTCATAAAGTTAAAATAACTTTAGAGAAATATAAGTTTTGTCTTATTCAATAAGCCCCAAATACTTACATAGACTTAAAATAAAACAAAAAGATTGAATAAACAAAACCATATCAAAGAAATCTTTTCTCTAAAAGAAGAATGTTTCTAGTATACCAAAAATACTGGATGAATTTAGAAATCACTTTCACAAGATTAACCATAACAACATTAACATGGAACCTAAAGATAAAATAAAGGAGTTTATAACCACAAACATGAATAAAAAGCTTAATAAACAACAGATTAAACTATTGGAAAGAGTATTTCATATACAGAAGTTATTACACAAATAAATAAGCTTAAATCAAACAAAGCACCGGGTAATGATGGTATTATACCAGAGATATATAAAATCCTTTCTAAAACTACATATTCATTAATACATAAGGTTTTTATTTTGGCCCAAACTGAGTTAATAACCCCCATCTTGGCAATATACATTTATTTCACCAATTTTAAAACCTAATAAAGATCCAACTAGATGTTCTTCATATCGACCCATCTCATTACTTAATGTTGATTATAAAATTGGTTTGCTCACAACTTGCAGAAGGAGGAAGAGAGAACAGATGTGTCTGGTCTGGTGTGGGATTTTCTGTCCACTGTCAACTATTTTTCACTGAAATATTCTCTAAAGTACCCACTTGTTAAGTGAGACTATTTATGAAACTGGACGAAATGGGTTGCTCTGAGTCTTGACATAGTAATTCCCTAGAAGGGAAAGCAGGGAAAACATCTTTTTTTTTTTTTTTTTTTTTTTGGGGTGGGGGGGCTTTTATTTGGTTTGGAAGCATTATCCTCCTGTCTTTTCTTCTTGTTGCCCTAGCCCTTGTTAAACTGGGTTTTTTGTTTGTTTTTCCCTTTGAAGTTGGTTGCATTGTTAGAGGAGATCCTGGGACTATGAAACATTCTAGATACCTCATGCATCAATGTATCATCCCTTTGCTTGAGAATATGGGTAGCAGCAGGACCAAACAAAATTTGTAACTTAAAGAAGCATTCAAAATCTCATTTTCTGGTTTTGTAACCAAGCATACTTTCTCAATACAACAAAATGGCTACCTTTCTACAAATAGTGTCTGCACCATCAAAACACTCCTTAAAGCATGTTTCAAATTCTGAGTCACATTTGAAACAATCTCATTTGTATACCTACTTCTATTCAGCAGGGTAAAAGATACATTGGTGCAAATCATTTAAACTGTAAGCACACTGCAAAATAAATTTCTACATGAAGCCCTGATAATTTAAAATTCTGAAGACTAAATTGCCAGATTGAGCCAACTTTTATCCTAGCGATTACAGCCACTTGCCAATTTTATCTGGTGGTGTAAAGTTAGAAGAAACCAAGGCTCATTTAGAGTTGACAGCTGGAGAAACTGCCCCTGGGTCAGCTGACAAGGGGTAAAGAGAGATGCAAGATCAGATTACATATTGTATTTCCTCAGAGCCTTTTTAGAAACTGGTTCTCTAGCCAAAGGGGTTTTACATGCAGTTTTATAGACTTCTTCTAAAGTGGGTAACAGGAGGAACAGCCAAAATATTTTGAATCTCATCTTCAATAAGATCATAAACTCTGCCAATCTCTGGCATAGATCATGATTGCTTCTGGTCAAACACATCTATAAACCTAGCTAGAATCTATGTAAAGGTGAACCCTTGCTTGGGTTTTTGAACCTGTTCACCTTTCAAAGAATCAGTCTGGATGGTCTCAGGGTGTTCATTACTGCCTGCATCAGAGTTCCCATTAAAATATATAGCATTAAATTGATTTCTACAGAAGGCGGCTCCATAGTCATTCTGAATAGTACCACAATCTCCAAGATTAGCTGACTGTAAAGCACACTTAGCTAAAGGAACCATATCATCCCTATGCTTTGTCTTTTTCGGCTTTTCCCGGTTAGGGGTCGCCACAGCGGAACTCCAGTCTGCTAATGATTGGTAGTTGAGTTTTACATGCCGAGTTACCAGCCCTGGACAACCTTCCAGCGAAGTACGCCTATTCACGCATGTCTCCACGCAGAAGATGCTCTAGCTGAGAATCGAACCAGACAGTGTCTTATCATGGTTGATAATGCTACCGCAGCACCACCACCGCGGGATGAACCATATAACCTTGTGTTTGTTGTGTGATGAAGTTTCTGTTTTTTCTTATTATAAATTACTCCAGAGGACAAGTATCTGAGGACAGAGTATTATGTCTAGCAAGAGTCTCTTACCCAGGAATACTCCTGCACTTAATGGGTTTGGTTCTCCCGTACTTGAACCAGGTACTGGAATGGACTCAGAGGATGTTTCTGAGTCCTGTACCATAGAGGTCTGTGGGCTCACACCACAAAGAGTGATGGAGAAAACGTAAGTGTCTTAAGGCAACAATATATTCATAAACTGTAGCTGAGGTGTATGTTTGTTGATTTTTTTCTTTTTAGATGAAACTTAATTTGATTGGGGGGGGGGTTAGCTGCATCAGGATTCATCAAGTCAGGTGAAGAAATACCAGCCAAAATAATACACTAATATATTAAGGGCTGACAAAGGGCAGCAATAATAGAAAACATCAGCTATATTCCCACACAGCAAATAGGGCTAAACTGCATAAAATATAGTAGAAACAGTTTAAGTTGCACAAAGCCTTGCTCTACACTCTGCACGTTGTACTAAAGAGCACATGCCGTCACAGTACCAAGTAAAATTCACTTGTCCAGATACTGAAAAAAAAATCAAATATGTGCCCTTAAATCAAACAGATACCTTTTAAAACAGCATAAATTAGTATTTACTCAGAGATTCCCTTGTCAGAAATGAAAAAAATCTCCATAGAATTAATTTTAGTAAAATCATAATTTAATGATGAGAAATGGTTATAGCAGAGTTAAGAACAGTAATAAATATCATAAATGAAGAAAAAAGTGAAAAAATGCAATAATTTCCTGTCAGAACTTCAAAATGAGGCAGATAAACAACAGAATCAAGAGACTTACTGCTGAGCTTACACCACAGAATATTCAGTTTCCCAGTGCAAGTCATAGAAAAGCCCCATAACTGCTTAAAAGCAGTAGTAAGCATACAATGAGCATAACAGCAAGTTATAGCACTGAAAGGAATTAACAGCAGTAGTAAATAGGAAGAATATTAAAACAAAAAGTTAACAGTTAACACACATACACACAGGCGTACACGCGCGCACACACACACACACACACACACATATATATATATATATATATATATATATATATATATATATATATATATACATATATATATATATATATAAAATAAAAGAGAAAGAAATAAAACATACATAATAATATAGAAAAAGGGAAGTTTCCAAAAGGATTTTATTTGAGTCTGGAAGTTCTATTCTACCAATGCATGCTGCCAAGGAGATTCAACTGCATCAGTCCTACAGCTGGCAGTAAAAGATTAAATAACTGACTTTCTGTGATGGGGTTGGGCTTCCCCTAACGAAGAGGCTTAGCCAATCCCCTGTCACAGAGAGTCAGAGGATGGGATTCTGAGCTCTGGAAAGCTGCCAGTGTGGGTTTGTGCTGGCACAGAATCCATATATCAATGAAGGACCGTGAATGATGAACTTTGCGTCCAACCAGCAAGATGTACCAATACAAGTGAAAGAAAATATGCTCACTATAAAAAAGTTACAATAAAAGAATGATAACTTTGGGAGCTGACAAAGGTTCAGCAGTTTATCCTTAGGTGAACTAAAAGAAGGCTCAGAGGATGATGACATGATTGTCTTTCTTCAGATTCACATGCCACAAGCACTATAAAGTTGCTCCAGCTCATAATAATAGATTGTGTCCACTGACTGCTTAAATCCCCCTTGTGTTAACCATCACTTATGACACACCATCTTTAAATTACTGAATTTTATCGTTTAAAATTTTACTGTCTACAAACTATCTTTAAATTACTGAATTTTACTGTCTAGAAAATTACCCTAGACACTTCTAAACAGACTATGCTAAATCAAAAGGTCCAATTATTTCAGAACTTCTCAAATGAGGTCATGAATCCCAGACAAGCTTTTACCAGCATCAAAGCGTATGTTACAAAAACTGCATTTATTGTTTAACTATCCTGCTCTGTTATAGTTAAAGTGACAAACCTATAAGAGTATTTGAAAACCATTATGCTGCTCAAAACTTTTACAGGAGAAATTGGGTACATAATTGGTCCCAAACTTAGCTGGTCAAAATGTTGTTTTGGTGAGTTTACCTTAATCTAGTCTGCCTGCAAATCTCTTCTCTTCAGCAACAGAGATCAAAAATGGTCATTGGCCCTAACAAATCTGCAGTAGTTTCAATGACTAAATTTACTGGTGTTCTTGACAGCTCAGCCAACTTGGACATTATGCATGTCTACTAGAAACTTATAACCTCTTTGCAGGAAAGACATCAGTAGGCAGCTTTTCAGTGATTATTTCTAACAAGTTTGACTTGGGCTGGTAACAAAAGACTTCTCAAAAAAGATGTTACTGAGATTGCTAAGGGTTAAGAATTTGTGATATTATTGTTGCAGACTCTGTTAAAATAAAAGACAAACCTATATACCATTTCTTCAGTGTTGTTATTCCAAAGCAAGATAATCAGCAGAAGAATAATGTCAATCCATTCACAACACTTTGAGTGTATGCAGACAAAAGAAAGTAAACTTAATGAAACTGCTTTTAGATTGGTGGAAAGTACTTTTTATAGAAGGGCAACTCCCCCCACTACACACACATGTCCCCACATAGACTAGATCCTCCCAAAGTATACCTGCTCTGAGATCACACAGCAGTGAAGAAAAAGAAATCCAGCTATTACTGAAAGTTGTTTTGGTGAGCTTATCTCAATCTATTGGCATTAGCTAAAGTAGCTCTCAGTATCTTCACATGCTCCTTGTGCAGTGAATTATGCAGAGAGGTAAAAAGGAGAAATATGGAAATGTGAAGTACCACTTGACATAACAGTTGTGATTATATTACAGGACAGACTAGTAGGTGGTTTACTAAGGCACTTTAATCAAGTACTAGCTGGTCTTGGTATCAGTGTTATTTTTGCAGTCTGCTTATGCTACTGGTACTGTGAACCAGTCATTGTTTTGTACAACTTCAGTGGGAGCCATTGTTGTTTGGCTTCCCATATTCTTATTTCTTAAGCTTGGTGGTTGCTAGGTGACTTCCTGTAACTGGTGTCCTTTTTTGCTCAGTTATAGACAACACTTATTACACACCATCCCCAGGATTCAGAAGCATCACTTACCTGGCCTCATAATGGCTAATTAATGAAGCCAAAGTAGCATGATGCTGACCAGTGATAATTAACACTATAACAGAAAGCAATTACTGCAATAGACATTAACTAGTGAAGGACTACACTGGTGAAAACTGCACAGACTGCAAAAAGAAAATAGCATCATGATGGTAATATGACCCATGAATCTCTGATATGTACATGTAGTATAACTGTGACTATGCAAGTTCATACTCACAAGGTCAGACAGTTATAAGAACAGCTGAGAACTGGAATATGGGTTTCCCATCCAAATCCCTACTAAGTTATTTATATTAATGGGGAGGAAATGGCTATATAAGCTACTCAGAAAGGGGAAAGAAGACAGGGAGCACATGGTAGGACAAGTGGAAGAAAAGTCTGGAATGTGGATGGATAAGCAAAAGTGAATTTTTTGTGGGACAGATGACCATTTCTTTAAGAAGGCAGAGGGAAGAAGGAAGGGGAATGGGTGGGTAGGAAAGAGGTTATAGGGATGGTACCAGAGGCCCAGACAAGCAAACTCAGAACACAAACAAAGACCAACAGGGGAAGTGCTGGCATAAAAATGGAGGAATAGAAAACAGATACACAGACAGATTGAAGGAGAATAACTGGTGGTGGAGAAGACGGGATTACAAGCTAGGAAGAGAAGTGTCACTCTGACAGTCACATAAAATAATTCTCTTGGCAGCCTATGCAGAAGTAAAGCTGCCAGTCTACTACTGCCATCACCACCTCCTCCAGCTCTTGCTGGGTAACATATTGTGACCTGCCAACAGTGTCAACCTCCTAGTGACAGACCACCATAAGCAATAAGGAAACCCTCCAGGTTACCCCCTAATATGGATGACCTCCATCACCCTGTGGAGAGACAGAACTGGAAACAATGGGAGATTCAGCAGGGAAGGTTGTTGGTGAGGTGGCTACTGCCACAGCTATGGTTGAAACTGCATAAAATAGTAACATAAATGGAGAGAGGACTAAAACAACATCAAATAAATAAAAAAGAATATGAAGAAAGAGAACGATACAACAGAGAAAAACATTACCATATGTTTGTAAGATCATGAGGCAAAAATTTACCTGGAGAAGTAAACTGCTGCCACATAAGCAAAGTGGGGGATATCTCTGACCTCCAAATTCAAAACACAGGAACCACAAGAATGGCAGGTGCAAAAGGCCAACCAACATAACTGAAAAACAAAACCAGCCAGCACCGGATAGTGAAACTAAACTATTTATTGTGACTGCTCCATACTGTAGTGTGTATAAAAAACACTACAAAAACATCAGACCAGTTTCGGCATTAACATGCCTTCATCAGTTATCTTAGTTTACAAAAATGCTACGACATTGTATAAATACATACACCACTTGTTGTTGTGTCTTTCGGCTTATCCCAGTTAGGGGTCGCCACAACGGAGCTCCGGTCCGCTAATATTTGGTAGTGGATTTTTACGTGCCGAGTTACCAGCCCTGACGCACAACCTTCAACAAAGGCATGCCCATTCATGCATGCCTCCACAGAGAAGACTTGCTGTGAGGCGACAACGCTACCGCAGCACCACTACCGCGGGCTGTTGATTAATTACAATTGCTCATTAAGTTTAGGTTTAAATACTTCCCCAAGCCTAATGATTCAATTTTTTTTCTTTTTTATTTAAAATGGAATGCCAACCCATTTTGGTCAACCTGTTTCCCTCTACATGATCAATAGCAATAAATTTAAACTGAGCTGTAGCATGATGAATAGTATGTTTATATAAAGAGCTGGACATTCTTTTATTTCTGATGTCACTAAGGTGTTCTGAAATCTGAATCCGGAGAGACCTAGAAGTTGGCCCACATAAAAAGCAGAACAGGAACAACTGGCTAGATATACAAGCCAGTCTGTACTGCAATTCCCAAAAAACATGATGTCATAATCCTTAAAAGTGTTTGCACTCGTGAATTGTTTGGACTTCAATACATGTTTACAAGAAGAACAATGACCACAAGGAGTGCAACCAATTAACTTGTCCCCAAATAAACTCACCTGTTGTTGAATAGCTTCCGTTCTATGTTTATAATGACTAAAATGTGACCCTAATGTTGGTCCATGAAGGAAAGAAAACAAAAACCTGGAGCCCAAAATTTCAAAAATTCTGTCATCAGACCTTAAAAATCCCCCAGTATCAATCACAAAATCCCTTAATACACTGGCGTTACATCCAAAAGTCGTAACTAGCCTAATCACAATATCCTCATCCAAACCCCTATGCTTGCACTTTAAACAAAGCAGATCTCTGCTGTTTAGAGACCCAATCACTGGCAATCTTGACATAGCCCCTGTTTTGAAACCTACCTATGAGGTTCCGTTGAAAATGTTATGAGGTTCCGTTGAAATGATTTTTCGGAGGAACATAATTGTCTAATGCTAAGGAATTGTGACTTGGGAATGTTTTTAATAATCTGTCTGGGATGAAAGCTGGAGGCACGAAGTAAAATGTTGTACTGAGGGTGTTTGCGGTAGACCTTAGTACTTAATGTGTGGTCAGGGTCCCTGCTGATAGTTACATCCAGGAAACTGATCTCGAAAGCATGGGAATTAACCATAAACTCAATACCCTATTTGTTCTCATTTAAGTATTCTGTAAATTCTTGCAAATATGTAATGTCTGCCCTCCACACCATCCAGCAATCATACAGATAACGTCTCCAAATGTCAATCTCATGTTTTTATAAATTATGACCACTGTCATAATCAATTGTTCCGCCAAAAATCCCATGAACAAATCTGCATAAATGGGGGCAAAAGATGCCCCCGTAGCAGTGCCCTTAACTTGGCAGTAGCATTTGCCATAAAAGTAGAACACATTCTTACTAAGAACATGTTTCGACAAGCAAATCAATAATGTATTGAAGCTAGGTGCATATATGTTAGCCCTATTCAGCCAATATTGAATGGCTTCAAGGCCAGCCCAATGAGGAATACTGGTATAAAGGGCAGTAACATCTAATGTTATTCCAGATGTCCCATTCCAGGTCAGTTATTCTACATTAAGAAGGTTTGTGGTCTGCACTCTTGTGGGAGGAGAGGCTGGATTCTGTCCTTCTGTGCTGGGAATTTCTGGTCACAGGCTTATAGTGACTGCTTATTTGAACAGTTTCTTTCTGAAATTGGTGCACCTTGTTGCTGTAGCATAGACCAGATTCAAGCCTGCTGAATCTAGCTTTGTTTGTATAACTTGAGCACTGATCCAGGCCATCTTTTTTGGAGAAGGTTCCCCTGCACTCTAGTAAGCTGTGATGTGCAGTTAGAACTTGTCTGATTGAAGACTGCTGGAACAGGGCTCAGTTTTGAGCTTTTTTCTGGTTAATTGGGTAAATTGTTTAAGTCAGTTTGTTCGTTTTCTATTGTTTTATATATATATATATATTTTATTAATGGAGGCATTTACTACAACTCTGATCTGCGATATATAACAATAAGTATCCTTTTCTGTGCTTTTAAACTGTTTTTTTTTGGAGTGTATCTGCATTATTTTCTGAAAAAAAAAACCAAAAAAAAAACAAATCTATATATATATATATATATATATATATATATATATATATACTTGCTTCCCGCCTTTCTAAGCTAGTATAGTCCAGTTTTCAGGTTAGTGCTGAATTCAGGGCTATGTTACAAATCTCTGTGTTTGCCCATACCTTACTTGGATAGAAGGAAGTTTCTCTGTTCAACTGTGAGAGAGGGGAGCTTTGAGCAGCCTATCTGTCCCCGGAGGAGTGGTTTCAGCCCAGAAATTAGTAGTTTATTGGCCATTTTGGGCTAATTTCTATCTCTTTCTTTTCCCTGCTATAAATACCATATTTGCCTGGTTTTGCATGCCGGGCAGCGCCGATTAGCTAAGGTAAAACTATTCCTGGCTCCACAAAGTCTCCTCTTCAAATTTTCATTTGGAACTAGACAAACTTTCAACTTAAGCACTCAAGCCATTCATTTCTCAGGCCGGCACTTGCTCAAAACTTATAGCAAGCACTTATAAACCCTAGCACTAGACCCTCCTGTACTGTACAGAAGGACAAGGCTCTCAATTCGACCTTACCAGCCATCCAGTAAAACAGTTCACTGTACTTATCCAGGCATGTCCAAAGGGCAGTTTCAGGTGTACTCTCCAGTCCAACTGGTGAATCTGGGCACTTTGAGGCAATGTTAAAACTGCCTCATGTACACAGACAACCCCCTCCTCCTACCACCAAATACTAATACATGCAAAAGACGTAGTTATACAGCCAAACTAGAGGCTATACTCTCTCAACCCAAGACTGGATAAGACAGTCAAGTGGAGAAGGGAAATACTTGCATTACACCACCAGTCTTACACAGACCCATTAAACCAGCACCGGCAAAAAACACACATAAATACATGAAAACATACTCGGAGGCTCAAAATAAAAATCTGCAAAACCAACAGAGACCTCGAAAGCAAACATCCAAGCAACCTCCACCCCCCCCCAACACAAACCATAAAACACATACTTCACAAAACCAGTGTGCCATGCAATCACAGCCCTTAAGGCAAAATAACATACTAGTAATAGGTGACTCTATAGTCAAGCACACTGACGTCCCACTCACTAGGCTGAATAAGGAGAAGGTTACTGTTAGCTGCCTGTCGGGTGCCAGGATCCGCCACATAACACAAGCACTCAGGTCACTCCAGAACAAGTACAAATATGACTCTTTCATTGTCCATGTTGGTGTGAATGACCTGAGCTGTACCTCCCTGGACAAGATGATGAGAGAAATGGAAGAGCTCTCTGATCACGTAGCCCAGGCCGGTATGACCCTGACCCTGAGTAGCATCCTGCCCTCACCAAGAATGATACCACAGTATAAAGAAAAAAATCTCAATTTCAACAATTGCCTAAGTTTTTGGTGACATTCAAAGGGGATCCAGTGTCTGTCCACCTGGGATGACATGCTCGACAAGTCATGCTGCTTCGCTAGAGACGGCTTGCACCTGTCACCCTTAGGCTTTTGAATACTGGCCAAGGATCTTGCCACCCCCATAGTGCCTTTTTAGGCAAGGCTCAAAAGACAAACTCACTGCCATAAATAGCACAAGTAACAAAAAACTGAGGGTAATGTTACTCAATGCCAGAAGTCTAAACCTCAAAATGCATGCACTCGAGGCACTCCTCAGTATGGAGAATATCAATATATGTGCAGTAACAGAAACCTGGTTTAAGGCTCCAGAGAGCACCCCAGCACTACCAGGCTACAACTCATACCATACATTTCGGCCACAGAACCCAAAACAAAATACAAAAGGCGGGGGCGTATCCATATTCATCAAGGATACCCACACACCTCCAGGTTAGTGACATAGCACGATGCTTCAGAGATCATCCACGTGCAACTAACAATGGGCAAAACTACCATTCAAATTGTAGCATGCTACAGATCACCCACCATGTCCCAGGACCCCTATTCCGCATTTCTGGAAACATAAAGGTCCTATCAAACACCCTAATATTGGGTGATTTCAATTACCCAAACATTAACTGGGAGAACTACTCAAGTACTAAATCCCTTGCCCAACTTTTCCTAGAATTTATAAACTCAAACGCCCTGGTTCAACTGGTCAACACTCCCACCAGAGGTGACAACATATTGGACTTGGTCATCACCAACATGGGCGACCAGTGTTCCACACCAGAGGTCAACCCCTTGCTGGTTAGATCTGACCATAAACAAATCACTCTGGATATCCATATTCCACCCCACCCCCGGACAAAAAAAACACCGTGAAAAAGTTTTCAAAAGCAAACTTCACGTTACTTAAGACCGAGGTGGAAAGCTTCAAAGCCCCCATGCTGAAGGATAACACTGTCCAAGCTGCAAAATTTTTTACTAATGCATTCTACGGGCAGCTACAAGAATGCATGGATTGTGCTATCCCAAGCAAAACCAAGACTCACTCCTCCAAGAAAAGGAAACCAGTCTGGTGGACTCCTGCCATAAACAAGCTATGCAATAGAAGGAGGAAACTAGTACAGAAAAGAGTAAAATTCCCAGAAGGGAAGACATCCCTGATCAGTATCAGCAAGAAACTACGATCCCTCATAAAATCATCCAAGGCGAGCTTTGAAAGAAAAATTGCCAAGGACTCCAAAGATAACCACAAGGCATTCTTTAGCTATGTCAAGAATCTAAGTGGCAATGCTCAGATCTGCTCGGAGTTAGTGCAGAATGGCAGAGAATACACTGAACCGACCGATATCGCCAACATCCTGGCAGACAGGTTCAGCTCAAATTTCACCCCCCCCCCCCCAAAATGGCCCATAACCATACCAGAAGAATGTAGAGTCCCTGAAATCACAGACACTCAGGTTAAAACAGCCCTCTCCAAAGCCAAAAACACAGCATCAATGGGACCGGACAGTGTCCCAGGCTGCATCCTACACGAGCTCAAAGATGAACTAACCCCTCACCTAAACACACTGTTCAAACTCAGCCTCTCCACAGGCTACATATCCATAGAATGGCACAGAGCAACGGTTATTCTGCTACACAAAGGTAGAGCCATAACAGACCCCAGGAACTATCAACCTATAAGCCTGACTAGCTTGGTCTGCAAGGCTATGGAGCGCATCATCATGGAACTCATTAACAGAGACATTGGGACCCTCCAAACACTGGACCCTACCTAGTTTGGCTTTGTTAAGGGCAGATCATGCCTCCTAAACCTGGTGGACGTCTTTGAGACAGTTACCAAGGCTATAGATGAGGGAAAGGTGGTACACACAGCCTACCTAGACCTCGCTAAGGCCTTTGACACCATTCCCCATTCTGGTATTATAGACAAGCTCACCAGCCTGAACATAAACCCCTACATCACAAGATGGGTTGCCAACTGGCTCATGGACAGAACCCACATGGTGAGAGTTGCGGAAGCTAGGTCCAACTCTTAACCGGTTAAAAGTGGCGTTCCCCAGGGCTCAGTCCTAGGACCCCTCCTGTTTGGCATATACTTCTCAGAGGTACAGGCAAGCACAGGAGGACTATGGCTGACCATGTTCGCAGATGACTGCAAACTACAGGCTATAATTGACTCTCTGACTGACACAGACATCCTCCAAAAGGGTCTCACTGAGACGGATAACTGGTGTCAAAATCATGGCCTCAAGCTAAATGCCAAAAAGTGCACAGTCATCTCATTTGGAAAAAACAAAGTACCCAGAAACCACCACATAGGTGGTAGTCTCCTAAATACGGAAGACGTAATAAGGGATCTGGGGACCCAAGTAGATAGTAATCTCACCTTTGATAAACACATTGCTAAAGTGGTTATAAAATCCTTCCACGTGGCCCACCTAATCACAAAAGGGGTCGCATCCAGATCAAAACAGGTCATTATGCCCCTCTACGCATCACTCATTAGACCCATCATAGAGTACAATGCCTTATTTGGGATATACCTTACAAGACACCTGCAACAGCTGGAAAGACCACAGAAGTACCTCACCAAGAGGATCACTGGCCTCAAACAGATGTCCTATGCAGCTTGACTGAAGAAACTCCAGTTGTACTCGGCTGCATACCACCTACTCAGAGGTGATCTCTGCCTGACATACAAGGCGATGTTCAACCCAGAATTGATGGACATGCTCCACCTAAAGAAAACCTTATCCCCTCAATCCACACACTCTAGGGATCTAAACCTCACCACAACAATAAATAGGATGTGCTGTAGGGATAGATTCCTGTCCCAGAGACTTCCCATGTTTTGGAACAAGATCCCAATCTACATTAGGCAGAGCTCCTCACTAACACTCTTCAAAAGAAACCTTGATGAGTGGATGGGAAACAGAAAGTTTACTCAGGAAACCCACACAGCCTTCCTGAAGACACTGGAGAGTATGAATGTCTCTCCAAACACCATCATATTGGGTGACTTCAACTACCCAAACATAGACTGGGAACATTACTCAAGCCCCAACACCCTAGCCCAAAGGTTCCTGGAGTTCATAAACTCAAATGCTATGGAACAACTAGTCACCATTCCCACAAGAGGAGAAAATATACTAGACCTGATCATCACAAACATGGGGACAAAATGCTCCACACGGAAGTATATCCCTCATTGGTGAGATCAGACCATAAATTAATCTCACTGGAGATCCACATCCCGCCCCAACCCCAGCAAAAGACCACAGTGAAGAACTTCTCAAAAGCAAACTTCACACTTCTTAAGACTGGCGTGGTATCCTTCAAGGCCCCCGAGCCAGTGGAAACCACAACCCATGCTGCTGAAACCCTTACAAATGCCTTCTACGAGCACCTCCAGGAATGTATGGATCAAGCAATCCCTAATAAAATCAAGACCCTTTCCACCAAAGGCAGGCGCCCGGTCTGGTGGACCCCAGCCATAAACAAACTCTACAACAAGAGGAGAAAGCTACTACATGACAGAGCAAAATCCCTAAAAGGGAAGGCATCTCTGATCAATACTAGCAAAAAACTACGATCACTCATAAAATCATCCAAGGCCAACTTTGAGAGAAAAATTGCTAAAGACACAAAAGACAATCATAAGGCCTTCTTTAGCTATGTTAGAAACCTGGGTGGAAACTCCCAGATATGCTCAGAATTAGTCCAAAATGATACAAAAATCACTGAACCCACAGACATTGCCAACATACTGGCAGACAGGTTCAGTGCAAATTTCTCCCCTCCCTCACCCAAAAAAGGAGAAATATCTATCCCACCAGAGTCTAGCCTCCCAAACATCTCAGATGCCCAGGTGAGAGCTGCTCTCTCTAAAGCAAAAAACACAGCATCAATGGGACCGGACGGTGTCCCCGGCTGTGTGCTACACGAACTCAATGAGGAACTAAACCCACACATAAGGCTGCTGTTTAATCTTAGCCTTACTACAGGATACGTACCCAAAGAATGGCGTACGGCAACTGTGGTCCCACTCCACAAAGGCGGTGTTTCTACGGACCTGGAAATTACTGCCCCATAAGCTTGACGAGCCTTGTCTGCAAAGCTATGGAGAGGATCATAATGGAACTAACAAATAAAGACATTGGGGACCTACAGACACTGGATCCTACCCAATTTGGCTTTGTCAAGGGCAGATCCTGCCTCTTGAACTTGGTCGACTTTTTCAAAACAGTCACTAAGGCCATTGATGAGGGTAAGGCAGTTCACACAGCCTACCTTGACCTAGCAAAAGCGTTCGACACAATACCCCACTCGGGCATCATAGAAAAGCTCACCAGCTTAGATGTAAACCCATATGTCACAAGATGGGTTGCAAACTGGCTCAAGGACAGAACCCACAGGGTTAGAGTTGCTGGTGCCATGTCAGACTCTAAGCCGGTCACAAGCAGTTTCCCACAGGGCTCAGTCCTGGGCACCCTCTTGTTTGGCATTTATTTTTCTGAAGTGCAGGCAAACATAGGGGGATTGTGGCTGACAAAATTTGCAGATGACTGCAAACTGGGCACCATAATTGACACTCCATCAGACACAGACATCCTCCAGAGAGGTCTCATAGAAATGGATAACTGGTGCCAGAGCCATGGCCTTAAGCTAAATGCCAAAAAATGTATAGTCATACCCTTTAGGAAAAACAAGGTAACCCCTAATTACCACATAGGTGGTAATCCATTAAACATGGAAGAAGTTATCAGGGACCTGGGGACCCAAGTTGACAGTAACCTCTCTTTTGACACTCACATTGCCAAAGTGGTTAGGAAGACCTTCTACATTGCCCACCTGATCATGAAGGGATTCACATCCAGATCAGGAGAGGTCATTGTACCTCTGTACTCTTCACTTATCAGACTAATGATTGAGTACAACGCCCCATTCGGAATGTACCTTACCCGACACCTGCAGCAGTTGGAAAGACCCCAAAAGTTCCTCACCAAAAGGATAAAGGGGCTCAAACATATGTCATACGCTGCCCGACTGAAGAAACTCCAGCTCTATTCAGTCGCATACCGTCTGCTCAGAGGTGATCTGTGCCTGACATACAAGGCCATGTCCAACCCGGAATTAATGGACATGCTCCACCTCAAAAATCCAAATCCACCAGAGCCACGAGCAAAGACTTAAACCTCAACACGGATATAAATAGGACGTGCTGGAGGGACAGATTCATCACCCAGAGACTCCCAACACTATGGAACAGAATCCCAGTCCATGTGAGGCAGAGCCCCTCACTGACTCTGTTCAAGAGAAATCTTGACGAGTGGATGGGAGATCATAGGTTTACCCTGGGAATCATCTCTGTGTCACTGCTGGACAGAGGCACAGCAAACTAATGGGTATAGTATTCTCATCCTAAGGGGTGGTGAAAGCCACACACACTCTGGCTAGGCTTATAAATGCCCTAGGGCAGATAGCCTAGTATGAACCTATGAACCTATGAACCTATTTACCTCTGGGATCACTTCACTGGCACTGCTGGACAGAGGCACAGGGAACTAATCTAAGGGGGCAGCGAAAGCCAACACATTCTGGCTAGGCTTATAAATGCCTTCGGGCAGATAGCCTAGTACTAACCTATGAACCTATGTACACATGAGCCAATCCTCTTCCAACTGTGTATCTGAAATGATTTGTAAAAAATTCTGTAATATCTTGAATTCTGGACCTGATATGACCTAATAACGGTTTAAGATTCTTCGTCAAGAAGGCCGACAGAGGTTCAGTTAATGAGCCTCTACCAGATACAATAGGTCTTCCCAGAGGCTTCTGTAAATCTTTATGAATTTTAGGCAACAGGTACAAGTATTGTTGCTGGGGATCAGGGACTGTAAGATGAAATAATACATTTTTGCTGATAATCCCTTCTTCTACTGCCAGCCCAAGGAAATTATCAATTTCCTTTTTAAGCCTGAGTGTGGGGTCCAGAGGCATGTACATATAAAATCTGCCATCTGAAAGTTGTCTAGTGGCCTCTGCCAAATACATTGACCAGTCCATCACAACCACAGCCTCACCCTTATCCGCTAGTAAAAATCACCAGCTCTTGCTTCTGCTTAAGATTTAGTAAAGCCTGCTGTTCATGCTTGGTAAGATTAGATCTATGAAAACAGGATTCAGAACTGTAAAAATGTAAATCGTTCAATACACTTTGTTGGAAAGTGGACACATGCTTATCCATAGGAGCATAAATTAGGATTTGTGAAACTGAAAATCAGTAGATCTTTGAGTGTTGGATTTGGAATCAAAAAACAATTTGAGATTAATCAAACAACAAAAGGCTATGACATCATTAACCAGGGTGTCTTCACTGACTAGAAAGCCAGGAACACAGTTTCAACCTTTATTAAGTAGATTTATTTCTGCATCAGACAACTGAACAGATGAAATGTTGTGTACGTTACAAATATGTCCTAATAGGGTACCAACAATTACAAAAGATGTTCTATGTTGTCGACATGCTCTAAGCTTCCTGCCACCCCAGTATTTGTTCCCTCTAAAGGATCTGTTTTTTGGCGACAGGTGAGTCTGAACTGTGAAGGGTCTCAACATCAGTGGCAGAGGATGACTCGTCCCCAGAAGTGCCACTGTAGCCATTCATAGTCTGCTTTAAAATAGAGCTAGGTCTTTTTCTTTTATATATTGGCTTGGTAATATCCTGACTGGCAAATTTAACATTTTTAACTGAGCCAAATGGCTTCCCTTTTTGGTAATCATCTACATCCCTCTTAAATTTCTGAACTTTTTTGTCTTTAAGCTGTTGTTGTAATGAAAACAGCTCCTAAGTTGGTTGAAACAAGATACATAAAAGGTCTCCTTCATAAATCTTAACTTCCTCACAGATAGTTTTAACTTCCAATATGTATTTCTCAATCATACACTCATAATATGGGATAAGAACTTCAACAAAGGCCATAGAAGCCTTTTGTTGAGCTTTAGCCCATTCTTCAGACGATTCATCAACAAAACTTACCAAGGGTTGCAACCGTACCCTGATTCCCCGTGGCATAATACCTTGAGTTTGATAAGCTGTAAATAATTTCAAATGCCACACATTCATTCTTAATGACTTAATTCTCTTAGTTAGCTTATTGAATAAATTGTTGCATATAGAAACAGGGTCAATGCTGTTAGCATTGTTACTGTCAGACTGTGACAGTCCCAGAAGAAAAACTTGTAAGTCATGCTTATCAGCAGACAATCCTTGTAGTATTGTAACAAGGTCCATAATATTTGCAAAAATAACCCAAATCAAAAATAGCCTATAGGTCAAAAGTGACTATAATAAGTGTTTAAATAATATGGCCTATTATTTATTCACCCTAAAGCTAGAATATGGGCCTATCTGCAAGAATACATTTGACCCTGTGTGTATATACACAAAAAACTAATACATATATCCCCTAATAATAGAGAGCGAGTTATATTGTACTTATTAGCCAAAGGCTATATGGGGATCTAAACCTCTGATGAACTTGGACATAAATGTATGTAAAAAAACACCATCCACTTCATATGAAAATCCAAACTAAATACATATATAACTCTCCCACCTGACAAGTGAACAACCGATACATTATGAAAAAAAGGGGACTTAAAACTCTTAATATAGTTTAATGTAAGTTGTCCCAAGGGCTAGTTTTGCATATATAAACAACCACCAGTCAAGAATATACTCCCTGTAAACTATCAAGCGAGTGTAATATTCATATACTATCTAACCAATAATGCAATGCAATGCACCCACTGGCTATATAGAATCAATATATATGACCCCTGAAAGGCAAACAACCCCTAAGTTGCACACAAGAATATAAATATGTACTGGCCATTATACGGAAACTGTGGTGACTCCCAACGATTAATTCTCATGTATACAAAAAATTAGAAAATATCCGTTTATGTGCTATCTGACCAATAAACCACTCACTACTGCTGTGAAATCAATCCCTATACTTATATCGCCTCTATGGCAAAACACTCCCCAAAAATATAAACATATGGTTACCATTATAATGACACTATAATAGCTCTCAAAGACTTAGTTTAAATACACACAAAAACAAAAAATCACATTGCCCGTTATATCCATTGTATTAATACGATCAATTGTTCCCTTGATAAACTGAGTCCAAACATATGCAGAGTGCAAGAAATAATAATGTCCCGCCAATAATATGTAAAAGACATAAAGAGAACAAAAGTCTTATATCTGCTACATATGGATTTATCCTGCAGAGTTGTATGTACAAAAAAATCCAAAAACTGTAGCTGAAGATGACTTTAAGCTGCTTCTGCCATGAACAAATAAGACACAGTACCTGAAATTCAATCCTGGATAGTCAATACAAATGAGGATTCTTGCCGTATGTATCCACCCGCTATTATAGTCCAGCAGGCCGACATTTGTCACAACCCCTTCCGAAATGTAAAACTGCAAATGCGAAAAAAAATACTCCCATCAAATAGCACACAGCAATCTAAATGACTGACCTTTGTCGCAACCTAATTTCCAAAGTGGTAGTACTAACACTGATGGGGGAACATAAATAGATTCCAAAAAACGGGTAACACCATGCAATCACATCAAATCCAGGACTCGGTGTATGGATAAAAGAGCAACCAAGAAGCATCCACCACTAAAGTTAAGCAGTTTCACAGTTCAGGCCAACAGCGGTAAGGACAGCAATCCAAATTCAAAATACAGGAACCGCACGTACGGTAGGTGTAAATGGCCAATCAACATTAACTGAAAAACAAAACTGGCCAGCACCAAATAGTGAAACAAAATTATTATTGTGACTGCTCCATATGGTAGTGTGTATAAAAAAACACTACAAAAACTTCAGACCGCTTTCGGTCATTGTTCTTCTTGTAAACATGTATTGAGGTCCAAACAATTCATGAGTGCAAACACTTCTAAGGTTTATGAATCATGTTTTTTGGGAATTGCAGTACAGACTGGCTTGTATATCTAGCCAGTTGTTCCTGTTCTGCTTTTTCTGTAGGCCAAACTTCTAGGCCTCTCCGGATTCGGATTTCAGAACACCTTAGTGACATCAGAAACAAAAGAATGTCCAGCTCTTTATATAAACATACTATTCATCATGCTACAGCTCAGTTTAAATTTATTGCTATTGATCATGTAGAGGGAAACAGGTTGACCAAAAATGGGTTGGCATTCCATTTTAAATAAAAAAAAAAAAATTGAATCATTAGGCTTGGGGGATTATTTAAACCTGGACTTAATGAGAAATTGTAATTAATCAACAGGAAGTGGTGTATATATTTATACAATGTCGTAGTGTTTTTGTCAACTAAGATAAATGATGAAGGCATGTTAATGCCAAAACTGGTTTGATGTTTTTGTAGTGTTTTTTATACACACTACAATATGGAGCAGTCACAATAAATAATTTTGTTTCACTATTTGGTGCTGGCCAGTTTTATTTTTCAGATATCTCTGACCTGCCAGAATAAAGGGTAGAAGTGCAGGCAGAGAATTACAAGGGACAGGAAGACATAGTCATTCTCTGAGTATGTATGTGGGAGTGAAATGCATGTGGTGCAATGTGGGATTG
Organism: Protopterus annectens; assembly: GCF_019279795.1. NCBI lineage: Eukaryota > Metazoa > Chordata > Ceratodontiformes > Protopteridae > Protopterus > Protopterus annectens. The sequence goes on from NC_056745.1 coordinate 525,278,244, forward strand.
CAGCAGCCATGGAAGGCTATGTGGACATCCCTGGTGAAATGATGCATGACCAAGGGACACAGAAGGACATAGCAGACATGATTTAGTGTATGAATGCCAGTGGGCAATACCGGGACCATGCCATTGGGACACAGCAACATCTGCAAAAAAGAGTGGGCTAAACACGGGCACTAGTCTGGGGTTGGCAGCCAAACATTATTATAGTACATACAGCAGCCAGTAATACACTACACAGTTTACTAAAACAAATTATGCCCAGGGTATACCATATAAAACTGGCACTGCCATAGGGCTTGGATGAGGATGTGCATGCAGTATGCTGGGCAATCTCAGCTGTGTTCCCTGTAGGAATGGCAGAGCTATAGCAGTGAACAAAGCAATGTAAGGGGCAAAGCAACAGGCGCATGGTAGAAAATGGCACAAGGCATGCCAAAGGGACAAGCAATGTCAAGTGTATGATCCCTACCCTATTACTGTTAGCATCTCGCACAGGCTGCATTAGTGGGACAGCAAGGTGGCTGACTTGTGTAATTGCCTGCAGGTATGTTGTCCAGATGGGAGTAATTACAAGTAGCAGTAGCAATATACTATTCTACAAAGCTGTTGCTACTGATAACTAACTGCATATATATCATTTCTGGTATATACTTAACCCTGTATCTTGAGAGACAATGCACATGTCTTTGAAAGATTATTTTCCTTTATCTGATAAGCAGCTGAAAACATAAAAGAAATTTTGAATTTGTATGAATCACATATCCTGCAATTGGATTGAAAGTTATTACTAAATTACAGTAAAACTCACCTGTCATTTGTACTTACTGTAGAACTCAAGAGCACATTCCCTAACCTCTTCTTCCCACTGGCAAAGGAGGCCAAGTTGGTGACTCCTTATTAACTGTTTGATGTGGTTGATAATATTTGTCAAGTTAAATTGTATACTAGGAAATTAAACTTGGCAGTAATGTTCAATAATCATATTAATAATGTTACTGGCTCTAATAATGACTGTAAAATTCTGAAAAAGAAAAGTACCTTTATACCCCCATGCCATCCAACGATTGGTTTATTTGAAAAAAGTATTGTTAAGCAGATTTATGAGCTTAACAACAAAAATAAGTTTAGGAGAATGGAACATAATTTATCTAGAGAAGAACAGGACACCCTACAAATGTTGAGGAAGAATAGATCAATAAGGGTGATGAAACCTGACAAGGGTGGGGGTTTAGTTCTTTTTGATCAACTTACATATACCTCTAAACTTCATGATATTTTGCATTCTACTGACAGTTATGAGATCATATCTGTTAATGAACTTAATATAGCCTATTGAAAAATTGATTGTCACCTCGAGGACTTTCTTATAGACAGGCGAATTAGTTTGGACACTTACAACTTTGTCAAAGTAGAATTTCCTGTGTTAGCCAATTTAGTTGGTATCCCCAAAGTTCATAAGAATGTGTCTGACCCGCCTTTTAGACCAATTGTTTCTGGCAGCAGATCTAAAACTTTCCCTTTGGGTGTGGTCATTGACCATACTTTGAAACATGTGTACGAAAAGGTATTTCATCTTGCCAAGGATTCTTGGTATTTTTTAGCTTATTTTCCTACACATTTATACAAAAAAGATTTGTTATACGTAACTATTGATGTCATAGACCTTTTCTCCTGCATCCCCAAAAGTGAGGGGTTAGAAGCATTCAATCGTAGTATTACTAAATATGCAGGGTTGGATTGGGATAAGATATGGTTGATCACAGATATGATGAGTATGGTATTGGACAATAATTTCATCTTTTTTGAAGGAGAGATTTTTAAACAAACTAAGGGTATAGCTATGGGTGCTGCGTGTGCTCCCATTTTTGCTAATATGGTCATGCTCGACTGGGAGGAGTCTGTAGTGTTCACCAGTGACTTCTATATTCACATCAAATATTACACTCGCTACCTTGACGATATATATACATATATATTATGGGATGGTGACACTGAGACATTGACTAAATTTATAGAATTTATTAACACCAGCAGTTCTTATTTGAAATTTACACACGCATTCAGTCATGATGGTCTGGCATACCTTGACACCCTCGTCTCTCCGGCTAATTTTGGGTTTAAATCTAGAATATACAGGAAACCCACTTTTTCTAACAACTACCTTGAATATTCTAGTAATCACCCTAAAAGTCTTTTAAGGAACATCTATAAGGGACAGTTGATAAGAGCAGTTAGAATGACTTCAGACTACATAGATATGATAGCTGAAGTTGAGATAGAGGTTATGACCTTGGTATGATGCAAAATGAAAGTAAGCAGGTTATTCAAGGCTGGAGTTCTAGGTACACACCTTTGTTAGGAATGAATTCTCAAGGTAATAATGTTGTTTCCCTTGCTAGAGGTAGTCATAGTGATTTAAACAAAGCTTGTGTAATCGAATATGGTCCCTGTAGTTATAAGATGAGGCAATTGGTTAATAAAAGTTGGCTTATTATTATGGCGGATGCTTCTATATCTAACATTTTAGGTGACAAACCCCACTTTGTAAATAAAATGGGTATGAACTTGAAAAGGTTGTTAGAAAATACAATGTTTCTGACTTCTAACACTTCTAAACCTACACAGAAGTGTGGTAGATGCAACTGGTGCTTTGCTATTAACACCAGTCAAGGCACTATGTTAAGCAACACTACCAACACCTCTATTAGATTCAAGGCAGGTTATTGTACTACTAAACTTGTCATATATATCGCATTATGTTCAGCTTGTCCCGCTTTCTACATTGGGAAGACCGAGAGACAGCTGAACAAAAGAATATGAGATCATTTTTACTCCATTAAAAAGAGAGATGAGAAGAATGCCCTATATAAGCACATAAAACAAGAGGGCTCTGAACACAAATTCACTTTTAGCATTATTGACCTTATTCAAATAGACCCTAGGGGGGGAGACTATAAGAGTTGGTTGTCTTATAGAGAAATGTGGTGGCAAATTTTACTGATGCTGCCTCACCCCCAGGCTTGAATGAATCACTGTCTATTAAACCTTTGCTATATAAGATACGTTAGTGTCAAATTGTTTATAAATAAGTTGAGTCAGTGTTTTTATAGTAACATATGTTTTTAACAAACATGAATTTCAGAGGAATTTGTGCACTACATTTTATAGGATATATATGTATTTATAATATAATTGTTTATTCTTGTTATCTATTCATTTTGGAATGTTTTTGTTTATTGTCTATGCAAAAAGTTTTAGTGGAGTATGTTGCTTTAAATTTTTTGGAGCCAAAACATCTATTTAAGGGCTGTGATTCAGAATGTTTTTTTTCTGAGGAAGCCTGTATTGTAACAGGTGAAAGCGCTCAACTGTTATCAAAAGTGTTTTTTATTTAGTCCTGCTGGTTTGCACGAGTTTGCTTCATTGTTTTTGGTTTCTCAAGCTACATAGTGTGGTGTCAGCGTTCAACTTTTTGCTTGTTTTATGGTGTACTTATAACGCTTGGATCCTTATTAACTGTAGTGATGCTCAGACTACTCTTTTGAGCAGACAATGCTTGCTGCGGCAGTCACCACCCTGGTGAGGGACTGCTATGCATCCACCTTATACTGGTGACTCTCATAAGAGGTCCAAAGCAGGTGCTTCAAGTAGTCCTCTGTACATTAAGTACATAAGTATTTTAGACTCCTCGGTGTATCACCTAGGACCGCTGTCACACTCAGTGCCCACAAAATGTCTGACCACTGACAGGTCACAGTCTAGAGGAATATGCATCATATTATACATGCCAACAGCAGCAAGGTAGCAAGACAGGTTGTAATGCCACCATAGAGTAGCACATAATGCATGGTGTGGGATGTTGGCATTTCGGTGTGAAAGGCATAATGATATAATTGGGTGTACCCTTGGTCCAGTGCACAGTGTCTAAAAAGAAATTTACAGACAATTACCTGTAACTTAGCATAACTGTCATGCTATCAACCTTGAAATTACACAATAAATAGCCAGAACCATGGTAATGCATATCATTCTATGGAATTTGCTAAACTGAAGCAAAGGAAGTGGAAATGAGAAAGAACAATTGTTTAGGGTGAACAGAACTACAGCAGCTTTGGTTAGAGCTGAGGGGATACTGACTAGACATATTGGTGGAAAGTTTGTATAAATGTTTCTGCTATTGTACTATAGCTGCTGTTGTTATTATTATTGGGGGTTATCAATATCCAACTGCTGAGTAAGAGTGGGTTACAAGACATGTTGTTAGTAGGCTATGAAATGTACTTCCACAATGCCTTACACATGACAGTATGAGGTATGTTTAATGGAGATAGAGCATACATGCCTTCTACAGAGGCTGGGGAGTGGGGTCTAAGATAGTTAAAGTTTGCTTCCCTCATGACTGCATAGCTACTTGGTTTTCAAACTGTTTCTCTATAATGCAGAAGACTGGGGATTGAGGAAGGGGAAATGTATCTGAAAACTGATTTTAAATATTGTATAATCGTGTTACTTTCCAAAATGTGTCTCCCTGGTTTAGATTGGGTGGTGGTGGGTGTGGCATCCCTCCTCTGGGTGAGTAATCAAGGAGCCTCAATCCTCACCAGTGACACCACTGGGGAATGGTCACTTAGAAAAGAAATAGACACAGACAGTATTTTCAGATGCAGCTCTCTGCACTAAGCACAATTTCCTTTAAGAGCACACAGGGAGCACACTCCAGTTCTGGGACTGGGTTTTCCTCTCCAGGTCCAAATAAGACTCCACCTTTCTCTCTACAGAAATTAGTGCTCTGTGTCCCTGTTTTATGTAGCTGACATACACACCCTTTGAGATTTGATTTTCACACACACACACACACACACACACACACACACATACACACACACACACACACACACACACACACACACACACACACACACACACACACACACACACACACACACACACACACACCTGGGGAAAGGCTGGTGCAGATTTCCCTCCTATGCCACCTCTACTTAGATGATAAGGTAGATTCACTGTCACCAGCCAGCTACTTTAAGGCTCTTACCAGGCTACCCAATTATTTTCAGTAAAAATAATACTTATACAAACTGTAGTATTAACTAAGCAGCAAAACTTTCACAAGCATGCAGCCACAGTATCACTACATAAATGCAAGTACTCTCAAAAGTTAAAATATTTTCTAAAAGACCAGCCACAATGAAGGGTTTAGATACTTAATAATAAACATTAAAAAACAAGAAAATACTGAATATCTATTTACAATAAACAACAGCAATTCAATCACAGGAAATATAAAAAAAACAACACAGATGGAAAGACTCAGACAGATACAGAAAAAAAACATTTAGCTAATCTCACTATATTTCCTAACTAACTTAAAAATACTATTCCCTGGTTACTTACTAAAGTAAGGCAAAATTAAGTGGTGAGTGGTCTTGTCAGTTCCTAAACAGAGTGCTGAGTGTCATCACATCTCTCACTAGTATATAAAATGCAATTTCACTGCTGGCTACCAAATGACATCACATCTCATCACCTGACTCTGTGGTTCCTACACTACCCCCTTACTAGAAGCTTGAGCCAGGATATTGCACAGATGTGTCACAATTCACACATAGAGTTTTGCTAAAGTTTCTTCCAGCATCTGGAGAATGTAAAACAATTCCAAGCCTTTCATCCTTCCTGCACAGACCATTCCCTGGCACCTCAGGATAGCAATTAGTTCACCACTACAAATAATAAAAGTATGACACCAGCTCAGACACTGAATTTATGGCTGCATTCAGCCTTGTGAGATAAAATCTTTATGGCCTAAACCAAGTCATTTAATTTCAAGCCATTTTTCTTGAGGTTAGCTGGTTGAGCTTAATCCCTTCCCTTCCAGCATTCTCTGTTAACATATATACATTTAATCAGTTACAATACAGTCTGACATACATGTATATTTCTTTTCTGTCCAGCAGAACCCACTGTTGATACAGTTTTAACACAAGCAACTTTACAAATACATTTTTAACACATGCATTTGTACAAATCAGTTTGATATTCAAATGACATAAAATTATTTACAAAACTTCAGCTAGTTATGCTGGCATATGTTACACATGCACTGTCCAACTCTCTCTGGCATAGGTGACACCACTCCCCCTTGAAGACTCAATCTAGTTTTTCAAGTGACGCTGCAGAAATGTTGCTTGAGAGAAATGAGTCTATATGGGAATACATTAACCCTGTCCTGAGATCCCATCTGCATTAGCATTGCTACCCCCACTGCTTTGCTGCAACAGGTGGGTACATCGGAGGTTTCCCAGTGAACATGCCTCCAAACTCCTGTAACACTGCTCGGATTTCTTGACCCTCGATAGTGGATAGATGCTGGGACACTGCTTCCCCTTCCACTGAGGTGCCAGTCCTAACCTCATGGAGGAGATCAGTCACCAGATCCCCCTCAAGTTCCTCATTCCACCCATTGCAAATACTCAGCACAAGGGCCTTCTATCATGGTAAGGCTTCATCATGTTAACATGGTACAGTTTGTGACCCTGCCTCCTGCCTAGTAGTTCTAGTCAACATCACTGACCTTCCGTACCACATTGAAAGGTCATTCCCAAGCTGCCTGCTGCTTACTGTGTCTGAAAGGAATGAGCACTATAGCCTATTGCCCCACTGCATACCCTTGGGCTTGAGCATTAACAGTCATACCAGACCTTTTTCTGCTGTTGGGCTCCTGCCAGGTTCTCTTGGGCCAAGCCCACGAGCTCCCTAAGTCTTCTCCTGAGGTTTAGGACATATTTCACAACAGACCCTTGTGGGATTCACACTCACCCTCCCACTCATCATGAATCAAATCCAAAGGCCACCTCACCCTATGCCCATACAGCAACTCAAAGGGTGAAAAAACTTGTGGATTCCTGAGGCACCTCTCTGTATGCAAACAGCATGGGGCAAATATTTGTCCCACTTTCTCTTAAACAGGTCTGAAAATGCCCTTATCATAGTCTTTAGTATTGAGTTTAACCTCTCTACAAGACCATTAAATTGAGGGTGATAGGGGGTGGTCGTTAGGTGCTTCACCCGACAGTGTTCTTGCAGACAAGCCAGCAGGTCTAACATGAAAGTGGCACCTCTGTCAGTCAATATTTCTCTCTGGAAACCTACTCTGCTGAAAATATCTAACAAAGCATTTACCACCTTCTCTGGCTCGATGGAGGACAGAGCCACCACCTCTGGGTATCTAGTAGCATAATCTACTACCATCAGGACATTCTTCTTCCCTGTGGAACTTGGGGTATTCAGAGGTCTCACAATATCCACAGACCACAGCTACCCTATGAAACAGCTACTCAGTCACAAGCAAAGGCATGAAAGGAGCTCTGACTTTGACTCCTGCCTTGCTTACTTTTTGGCACTGCTCACAGGTCCTGCAGTACCCTGTTACATCTCTTGCAATCCCAGGCCAACAAAAGTTCTGCATAAAACGTCTCTAGGTATGCTTTATGCCCATATGACCTGCAAAAGAAATGTCATAGGCTATGGCTAGAAGTGCCAAATGGTAGGCTTTGGGAACTACCAACTGCACTAGTACCTCACTCTCTAGCCCTCCCTCAGGGGTTCACTCTCTATTCAGTAACCCTTTTTCCAGTATACAGACTCCCCTTTTCCTTGAAAATCAAATGCCTGCTTTGCTCCCTCCTTGAAACCTCATAATATAGGGTCGAAGAGTTGAGCCTCTCTCAACTCTGTGACCTTTCCCACCTCCCCTTCCACAGGAAGTCTGGTATCTTCAAACAGTGGTACCTCACTGTCAGCTTGGGTACTACCACTTACCTCTGCCCTTGCAGTCACCCTGTCCAATGGAACATTAGTATTTATCAGCAGCTGTGGGTCACCTTCAAGCTCACTGCAACATGGTTGTTCTCCCTAAAATAGCCACCTCACCAGCCCCAGCTTCAGGTGAGGGGTCTGTTTGGGTCTCCCTCAGGCTACCAGACCCACATGCCTGTCTCCAAGCCTGACTGCATGTAACTGCATGCACACAATGTACTGCATTATCAAAATCATTCCTTATCAAGACATCTGCAAGGATATCCTCAAACACAGCTACTTGCTTGCTTCCTTTTCCACCTTCCCAGTCAAGGTAAACCCTGGGCAAAGGTATTTGGAATGGGGTCCCTCCTAAAGCTCTGACTACAGTGGACTGCCCACACAAGTAATACTCTTCTTTAACCACTGCAGGTTTCACAATGGTTATGTCAGAGGCTGTGTCTCTCTTAGCAGTGGCCTGTTTTCCATCCACCAAGATAGGATACAAACTCTGGTGATAGTTCAGTACCCCTGTTGTCTCCAGACAACTTATTATTGGCATGATGTTATTCCCACTTGCTGGCTCTATCACCTTTTGTTCCCCACCTTGCTTCAGTGGACATTTGTATGCTACATGGCCCCTCTGATTACATTTAAAACATCTAAACCTTGAGACTGACCATGTACCTGAAAAAGAAGTTATGTTCTTACCATAACGTTCCATCTGTGTTGTTTATCTTCATTCATTCATTCATTACTGATGGGTGTCGGTTCTGTCCTCAGAACTGAGTCAACCTTATAACAAGCTCGTGCCAGCCAAAAAACTATCAAGCTAAGCTTTATCCACAGTGCCGCTCTCCCTGTTACCTCAGAATGAGTTTGCCCGTGATAAAGAAAGCAGAGGCTTTTTCTGAGCAAGTCCCCTAATGTGGGATTTGAACCAAATCTGAACCTCCAGGAGCCTTTGGAAGGGAAGGGGGGGGGGGCGTAATAAATGAATGAAGATAAACAACACAGCTGGAATGTTATGGAAAGAACATAACTTCTTTATCTAATGTCGTTAATCTTGATTCATTCCTTACTGATGGGACAGAGTCCCTAGCTACTTTATATCCTGGGAGGCTCTATGGAAGAATGTTCCTGAGTATCATTGAACCAAAGGATGATCTCCCCCTGGAGACCAAATCCAATTTGTAATGAGTGAGAAAGGCATGAGGGGTAGCCCAAGTTGCAGCTGCACAGATATCATCCACTAATGCCCTTGAATGAAAAGCAACAGAAGTTGCCACTGATCTGGTTGAGTGTGCTTTGACCTTGTTCAGTAGTGGAGTTTTATTATGTTGGGAGACAAAGCATATACAATTTTGGCCCTGAATCAGAAACAAATAACTGGTCAGATTTACGTACTGATTTAGTTCTGTCACTGTAAAATCGTAATTGTCTATGTACATCCAGTAAATGAAGGCAGTATTCTCCTTTATTTCAGAAGTTTGGAAAAAAGACTGGTAAGTCAACTGCCTGATTTATAGTCAATTCCGAAATAACTCTGGGCAGAAAGGAAGGGTTAGTCCGGAGTGAGACTCTGTCTTCATGAAAGACCATGTAAGGGCATTTTATGCAAAAGGCCGGAAGCTCGGATATGCATCTGGTTGAGGTGACGGCTGCTAAAAATTGGATTTGGAGGATAAGAACTTTATATTGCAAGTTGTAGCAGGTTCGAAAGGTGATCTTGTCAAGGATTCCAGTACTAGCATTAAACTCCAAGGTTCTATCTGTTCTTTGAAGGGTGGTCTGATGTGCGAGATTCCTTTCAAGAAGGTTTTACAGAGATGATGGGAAATTAAGGATGAGTCTTGGAATCCATTGTGGAAGTTTGAGATAGCAGCCAGATGTACTCGAATAGTGGATGCTGCCACTCCCAAATGAAGAAGGCTTGGAAAATAAACCAATACCACACTTACTGGAGCTGAACAGGGGTCTAGTCCTTTCTGTCAAGAACAAATAAGGAATCTCTTCCACTTGCTAAGATAAATTTTCCTGGTGGATGGTTGTGAGAAGCCAAAAGAATGTTACAAACAGGGGAGGTAAGGTTATTTTGTCTGTCAATTACTGGAAGTGGAAAAACCAAGCTGTCAGCTTGAGACTGGATATGTTTGGATGTATCAACCCCTGCGAATGCGACAGTAATTCCAGAGTTGGCTCCAGAATCCACGGTTGGTGTAGTAGGTGATGCCAAAGGAAGGGGAACCAAACTTGTCTGGGCCAGTAGGGTGCAATGAGGATTACTCTGCTTCTCAACCAAAAGGCCTTCTTTAGAAATTGTGGGATCAAGGGAAGGGGAGGGAAAGCATAAAGAAGTCCCATGGGCCAATCATGTATTAGAGCATCCCGTGGAGACTCCCCCCTGTGGGGGAATTAGGACAAAGTAGCTGCTGCATTTGTGATTTGCTGGAGATGTGAATAGGTCACAGCAAGGCTGGCCCATTGGGTAAAGATCTTCGCCGCTATGGTAGAATTAAAGCACCACTCATGAGACAGGGGGATGCATCTGCTCAACTTGTCCGCAATCATGTTGAAATTCCTGAGAATGTGCATTGCTATCAGAAAGCGGTCGGAAGCTGTTGCCCATTGCCAAATTCTCATGGCCTCTTGACACAATGGGTATGACTTGGTTCCCCCTTGTTTGTTGATATACCACACCACGGACATGTTGTCAGACTGGATAGCAATTGTCCCTGATGGGAGGCAGATTGAAAGCAGATTGACCTCCAGAGGGGACCAGGTGCCTTCGACTGTCTTTCTCTGGAAGTGTCCCCCCACCCTATCAGGGAAGTGTCCATTGTCACTATAGCCTTGGGCTGAGATGGAGAGAAAGGGCAACTCCACAGATCTTTTTCTGGCTTCATCCACCAAGTTAAATCTTGTTTGCATTGGTTTGTTATGCAGATCTGAAAGGACAAAGGGTGATTCAAAGGGCACCACTGTGTTAGTAGGAGCCACTGAAGCGGTCTCATGTATAGTTTCGCCAGAGGCACTATTGTAATTGATGCTGCCATTAATCCTAGAAGTTGAAGGACAGCCCGAGCTGGAACTTTGTCTTGAGAGATTATCACCTGGAGTTGGGACCTCAATCTTTTTAATCTGTGATCTGGAAGGGAGACTAGGCAAGACTGAGTGTTGAAAGTTGCTCTATGAATTCCAGCATTTGAGAAGGAATCAGCTTGCATTTCTCTTTGCTGATTGAGATTCCTAGGTATTTTGCTAGTTTTAGAGAGTAATGTAAGGCTGTAACCAGTAGATGCTTTGTGGCGGTCGTAAGTAGCCAATCAGCTAAGTATGGAAACACTCAGAATCCTTGCAGTCCCAAGTGCGCTGTTATCACTGCCATACATTTGGTGGACACTCTGGGGGCTGTAGATAGTCCAAAGAGCAGTGCCTGGAATTGGTAATGATTGGCTTCCAGCCCGAAGCGAAGGAATCTTCTGGAGTATTTGTCCATTTTCATGTAGTAATATACATCCTGAAGAGCTATTGAGCATATCCAATCATCTTTTTCCAAAAAAGGTAGGATAGACTGAACTGTGACCATCTGGAATTTTGTTTGGTTGACAAATTTGCTCAGAATGCTGAGATCCAAGATTGGTCTCCAGTCCCCTGTCTTTTTTGGCACTAAAAAAAAACCTTGAGTAAAATCTGGATCCTATTTGGTCTTGTGGGACTGTTTGGATAACTCTTTTTGGCAATAGCTTTCTACTTCTTGAGCTACTGCTTCCCTTTCACTGGGTGGAGCATCAGAAATGTGCCTTAATGGCTTTGAGCAAATACTGAAGGATATGTGGTAACCTCTGGTGATTATACTCTGCACCCAAGAATTTGTGGTTATTGTTTTCCAGGCAGGGTGGTGCAGAGAGAAACGCCCCCTGACTGCTTCCAGAGGAAAACAATCTGGCCACTCTTCAGGAGGGCTAGTATAGCTGTCCAGAGAAAGAATCTCTGGACCCTTGGTTATGCCGGTGCCCTCTGCCTCTGTAGAGGCATCTTCCAGATGAGTTACCCGCTCTGCCCCGGGGGGGGGGGGTAAACTCACCATGTGTGTCACGGAAAGGACCTTGGGATTTCTTATGCCACATCTTTCCACTCCTCTGATTCCCACAGTAGGATCATTGGGGGTAGAAAAACATATGCCTTTTCACAACGGGCTAACGTGTCTTTCACTTTCAGGCCAAAGAGTGAAGAAGCTTCCACTGGAGCATTAAGAAAGGAAGGCTTAAAAGGGTCTGCAAAATCATAAAGGTATATCCAGGTGTGACGTCTCATGACAACACCTGAACTCGCAGCTCTAGCCATCCCTTCAGTAGTGTGAGAGATTAACCACATGGATGAGTTGGATATAGCTTCCAGGGTTGCAAGCTGTAAGAAAACTTTGTTGCATACCTCATCAGAAACTGCTCCTGCTAAGGTTCCAGAGAGTTCCAAGATTAGGTCTCTCTGGAGCCTGGTAAAATCTGCCAAGTAATTCAAGGACAGAATAGCAAAGGTCAGTGAGGCAAACACTCACTTCTGAAACCTGTCCATTGCCTGAGACTTCCTGTTTGGGGGGTGGACAGTATTGCTCTCCGTGACGAGCTCTTTCTTAGTGGCCGCTGCCACCACCATCTACCGGTAGGCCTTTTGACCAGTGTGGAATTTTTCTGGCAGGGACAGAATTTTTTCTGGTCTCCGGGGGATTGGCTCAATGGTATTAGGACTCTTCCTGTGTGCTGCATGACAAGTTGGACTAGTTTGTCTGCAGGTGGGGTCATCCAAGAAGTAGGGGGTTGAGCATGAAAAGCCTGCAAGACTACGGACTCCTCAGAGGAGGGGTTGGTGGGCTTCAAGCCTCCCCACTGTTTTAAGATTTCCAGTATGTCTCCAAAGGAAAATCCTCAGGGGCTGACCATGGGGACCCCTCCCCTTCATTGTAGTCTGTATCTTCTGTGAGTGACTTTTAGTGGGAGTCCACATGCTTCCTCTTGCATGATCTCTTACTTGGTACCTCTTCAGTGGAGGCTTCTGAAGAGGGCTCCAAAGAGAGGGTGCCCTGCAGTAGGGTATTTTGAGGCTCTTGTGCTCGATTTCCCAATGTGGTGGACTATGTCAGCTGCAGCTCAGAAGGATATATATGGTACTCCGACACTGAAGGTTTGCCTACAGAGGCAAGGGACCTCTCCATCACATGGAAAGCTGGCCTGCCTGAAGAGGGATGGGAGCCCAGAAAGGAGAAGGACAAACTTGGAACCAGGGTCACACCATGCCCCGATGAACCCACTCCCAAGGAAGGAGCCCCAAGAGGACTTGGTGCCACCAAGAGTCCCAGAACTGTAGTAGATGGTGCCATAGAAAAAATCAGTGATGTACTAGGGGTCACAGTGCCAGCAGCCTAGTCACGATCCGAAGGATGGCTCAGTTGCAAATGAGTCGATGACCAAAGGGTCTGCTCCAGAACCATGGTGAGGTCCACCAGTGGAACCAAAGAAGTGGGAACCAAAAAAAAGTGTCAGTGTTGGGTGCTTCTATACCTGCAAGGAGGTCAAAGGAGGAGAATATGCAGGAGTCCATGGAAAAAAACTCATAACTCCGGTTGTGACGGGTGTTTTGGAACGTGTTGAGATCCCTTTGGCCTTCAGTAGCTGATCCACAAGTCGCACCACGTCCAATTCTGAGAGGCACCTGGAGGAGCGGGTTGATATCCTGACAGAGAATTGAGCCATTCCAAGAAAGGGCTCTATTGCTGCCCAAAGAATGGATCTGCCATAGGAGAGTATCAGGTCTGAGGAACAGTTTCTCCTAGTGGCACTGTGGTCTCAGGACCAGTAAGATGTATAGGGAGGGGGGAAGTGACCTGTTGGATGTACTACTGTTGGTGCCGAATAGGATGGGATCGAAACAGTAGTTGAAGACATAGTTGGTGCAGTGGACATTATCGGTACCATGAGTGGTACCCGAGGTAGTGTCACTGCAGATTGTACCGAAGTAGATAACTGAGGTCTTGGAATCGAGGACTGCACCATGGAGGGTGGTTTATGTTCCAGTGCCAAAGTCATTGGTGCCAATTTAGGGATTTTTGGTTTTGGTTTAGATGACTTTTTACCACTGGAATGAGGCGAAGAAGGAACGGAGTGACTTCTTTTTTTGTGTTCTTTCTTTGGAGGGGGTGAGTCCTCCGACCCAGAAATAGCCTCTGAAAAATGAGTTTTTAAAAGGTCTTTTAGAATCAGCTTACCTTTTCTCTCATTAAGGGTATGAGAACTGAACCCTCTAAAAATTTTGCATGGTGGTTGAATAGAGAGGTGCAGAACACCCAGGCAGGAGACACAAGATAAATGAGTGTCTGAATCAGGCATTTTGCAGCCGCATTGGTCACATTGCTTGAAACCAATTGCGCCTTTCTTTTCAGACATGGTGGGAACAACTTACAGAAAATATTTACCACAAACAAATACAATGCAAAGTATAAACTCTATATAGATAGATTAGGAGAAAAAAAAAACAAAAACAAATAGAAGAGTGTTTTTTTTTTTTCAAGAAGAAAGGAAAGAATACCAACAATGGCATTTAGATTACCTCAAGAGGTAAGGAGAAGGAAGGTAGAGAGAGGGAAGACCTGTACCAACGATGGTACCGGGATTACCAAGTTGGTAAGGAAAATAAGAAAAGTCACTTAATAGGGGGTTAAAGTTTAGCGAGTAAAGAAAGAAGCAAATTACAAAAGTAACAGAGAGAAAAACTGTGAAAAAAAAGGTTTTTAGAATAATACATTTTATAGTACTTACCTGAGAGCTGGCTTGACACATCTTGATATCTACGCGGCAAACAAGATCTGAGGTAACAAGGAGAGGGGCACTATGAGTAAAGCTTAGCTTGACAGTTTTCTGGTGAGCACAAGCTTGTTATAAGGCTGACTCAGTTCCCAGAATGGAACCAACACCCATCAGTAAGGAATGAATAAAAATTAACATCAGATCTAGTGCCTTCCCTGTTACTACTGAACTCTGTTGGGGGGGGGGGTCAGGGTGCCCACCATGAGTTCCCTTATATTCATGTGCAGCACTGGGTATCCCCTTCTTGTGCAGTAGTGCCCCGATTGCTAAGTAGAGATTCCCTTTTCTCTCCAGTTCATCTGCAGTTACACTCCAGGTCTGCCAACCAGATTCTCATGTCCTCAGACAAAGTGCTAAGACCTTGTACCCTCAACAAAATGTTTGCCAGCATTTCAAATGTGGTGAACTGACACCTATTCACCAACTATGAAAATAAGTGCTTAGCTTAGCAATATAATGACATACTTTCATCTGCCTTATGTCTGTGCTCACAAAACTTTTTTATGTAAGATTCAGGTGTTAACTTGAAGCATTCCAATAAATATTGTTTAACCTTGTCATAATTTAAACAATCAGTATCAGACAATTTAGAAACAGCAGTTACAGCTTTACCATGGAGTACGAGGGTCAGGAACCGTACACATAGCCCTTGGTCATCATTATACTTTTTACATATTCATTCAAATATATGAATAAAACTATCAAAATGATCCCTTTCTTTATACTGTGGAAGAAATTTACTGACCTTTGTTGCTTCTGGGATTCAGTTATTACCTTCCACATTACCTCTATGTTCCTGTCAAAGAGTTAGCATGTCCTCATAGGTTCCTATGTTCATAGGATAGTACTAGGCTATTGGCCCGGAAGCCCTTATAAGCCTAGCCAAGAATTTTTCCCATGTTCCCTCAAAGTCAGCACTTGTTTCCCCCTGTCCAGCAGGGACACAGGTGGGATCCCAGGGGTATATTTTGTGTTTCCCATCCAGTCATCCAGGTTCCTCTTAAAGAGGGCTAGAGAGGTACTCTGCTTGACATGGAGAGGGAGTCTATTCCACAGACAGGGGAGTCTTTGGGACACAAATTTATCCTGCCAACAAGGTCTATTAATGTCATAGACCAGGTTAAGGCCTTACGTGCAAGTTGCGTGAATGGAGTTTCTCTTACGGATAGAGAGCAACTCCATCAAGGCTGGGTCTGAAATGGCTTATCATGTTGACACTGCTTCTCATTTTCTTCAGCCTCCAAATGCCACAGTCCCTCATCTTCTTTGACCTCCAAATGCTGCAGTCGCTCTCTCTGCCAATTCTAATTATACCTTTTGCTTCCAGTTCAAATCTCTTTAACTCCAGATGGGTTTTTAAATTCTCTGAGGAAAAGGTGAAGTGTCCTGTTTTTGAGGGCTGCAGATCCCCATTGCCAGACTTGCTGTCCTCCTGGTTGCTGGTCTGGGTTGCAGCTGTGACTAAGGTTGAAATAATCTCCTCTTTACTCAGGTTGGCATTCACAAGTCCTACAGATTTGCACACCTTAGCCAATTGGTTCACTGCCAGCTTGCCATAATCCTCTACTGACATTTTTGCCTACTTTCCCTGACTAAACTAAACTAACAAAAATAAATACAACTGTTGTGGAAAATGAAACTCTGTATGTTTACAGTGTGGCTGCTGAGGGTACACACGCCTTTAGCGACAACTGCTTACAGTTTACAGAAGTTCAATTAATATTCACACCACTGCTCTCCAATATGGGAAGTCCCTCTTCTGGCCTAGTAATCAAAGAGCCTCAGTTCTCAACACAGACGCCAGTGGGGAACATTCATGTGAAATAGAAACAGACACACACACACACACACACACACACACACACACACACACACACACACACACACACACACACACACACACACACACACACACACTATTTTCAGATGCAGCTCTCTGCACCAAGCACAATTTCCCTTAAGAGCACACATGGAGTACACTCCAGTCCTGGGGCTGGGTTTTCTTCTCCAGGCTCCAAATAAGACTCCACCTTTCTCTCTGTAGAAATCAGTGCTTTGTGTCCCTGCTCCAAGTAGCTGACGCACACACTCTTTGAGATTTGATTTCCACACATACAGTAGGGAAAGGCTGGCACAGATTTACCAGCTTTGCCACCTTCTACCCAGATTATAAGGTAGATTCACTGCCACCAGACAGCTACTTTAAGGCTCTGACCAGGGTACTCAATTACTCTCAGTAAAATTAATACTTATACACATGATAGTATTAGCCAAGCAGCAAGACTTTCAGGAGCGTGCAACCACAGTACTGCTAAATAAATGCAAGTACTCTCAAAAGTTAAAATATTTTCGAAAAGACCAGCCATGATGAAAGGCAGGAAATACTGAATATCTATTTACAATAAACAGCAGAGTTTTAAACACAGGAAATATAACATTTAAAGACTCAGACAAATACAGAAAAAAACACTTAGCTAATCTCACTATATTTTCCTAATTGACTGAAGAAATACTATTCACTGGTTATGTACTAAAGCAAGGCATGATGAAGGGGGTGAGTGGTCTTGTCAGTTCCAGAATCGAGTGATGAATGCTATCACATCTCTCACTAGTATCTAAAACACAATTTCAGTGCTGGCTACAGAATGACATCACATCTTGTTACCTGACTATGTAGTTCCCACATTACCCCCACTAGAAACTTGAACCAGGATCTGGCACAGATGTGTCACAATTCACACACAGAGCTTTGCTAAGGTTTATTTCAGTGTCTGGAGAATGTAAAACAATTCCAAGACTTTCATCCTTCCTGCAGAGACTAACCAGCCATACTCTGAAGCCCCTGCGTAGCAATTAGTTCACTACCAAGGACAATAAGAGATGGATCCCAGACCAGACATTGTGTCTCTGGCTGCATTCAGGCCTGCGAGATAAAATCTTTATGGCCTCAACCAAGTCATTTAATTTTGAGCTATTTTTCTTGAGGTTAGCTGGCAGAGCTTAACCCCCTCCCTTCCAGCATCCTCTATTAATATATATACATTTCATCATCAGTAACAATACAGTTTGATATACATGTACATTTCCTTCCAATCCAGCAGGACCCACTGTTGATACCTTTTAACACAAGCAACTTTACAAATACATTTTTAACACAAACATTTGTACAAATCATTTTGATATTCACATGACATAAAATTATTTGCAAAACTCCAACTAGTTATGCTGGCATATGTTATTCATGCACTGCCCTACTCTGTCTAGCATAGCTGGCACTACTTCACATCATTACAGTGGGAAGAGTACCTTTCAGCACCTGTCTCTTTGTGTTGTATGGTCATGCTTTTAAGAATGTTTCTGCCTGTCATTGTGTTGTGTGTGGGTGGGCGATTGCTTGAAAATGTTTTGCACTCTCTCTTTCCTCTCTTAGTGTTTTTTGGGTAGGAATGGCGTTTCAAACTATATTCTCTGCTGTTGTTTGTTGGGAAGGGCAATCCTTTTCCAAATGTGTTTCTTTTGTTAAGTCAGGTGAATCCAATGGGACATATATAGACAGAGGTAGGAGAATAGCTAGGGTGGGGTGAGAAGGCCAACTGCTCTGGGCAGAATAAGTTGGGGGTGCAATAGGCTGTGCTTGATCACTCTTAAATGCATACTGGCTTTTAAAAGCTAGTATTGCATGTGCAGATAAACCTGACTGCTGCAACATTCCATCTGTGGTCTAAACTATAGCAAACAGTTTGCTACAGTTTAAAAGAAGAAATTATTTTCTTTTTAAACTAAAGCTTGAGCAATGTAGAGCTCTATGCAGGCAGCGTATAAGCTGAAGCAACTGTTTGCTATATTTATGGCAAGCAGTTTGTTAAGGTTTAAAAGAAAAATTATAACTTTTTTTAACTAAAGTGTGAGGCTGGAGGGTCAGGGCACAGAAAGGGTGGGGTAGGAGGGTGTGTATGTGTCATGAATCTTGCTACATGAATGTTATAGCAGTAGAAGGAATGGCCTTTTTTGTCTGCACTTCACAGAGTGCTAGTTGAGCCAACTACATTTCTGGACTGACGTATAATAAATCTGCAACATGCTGTTGTATCCAAGAGAGGTTTTTACTGTCATGTACATCTATCACCCTATCTAGCAGCCATTACAGAGACGTTAGTGAAGTATGGTGAGATGACCTGAAGTGAGTCTCAATCTCATATTGTGTTGCACATCTGCAAAGGATTGGAGGCACACACCAGTGAGAAATGGACACTCTGGTAACACAACTGTTGTAAAACTGGTTGTCATGGGGAGTGTGGCAGACAGAAAAAGGCATTCATGTACAAAGGCAAGAGAAGCTGCAAACTATCATCAAGGGGGACAGGCAGGGTAAAAGAGAAGACAGCTTTAGTTATCCAGATGTGCAGTGGATGCCGTACATGTGATGCTGAGGAACCACAACACATGAGACACATGTAAGGATGCACAGACCCACCCAGACTACAATGGTAGGTTTCATAGTTACATGATAAACAATGTGGTGTAGTACAGGCACACCAATGACTGGCTACAGAATGCTGCCTCATGTTACAGACCTATATCGGGCACCTATGTCTCTGTTTTTGGTGTTGCCTAGTCTGAGCTACATTTGAACTTTATGGTGGAGTACTGTAATGTAGATACAGCATTTAGCATAGGGAAAAAGTTTACTATATGTTTGTCCTCACATTTACAGGCAATGTGGTTCCAAAGGAAAGGAAAGCAATAGAGATGTTTTCTCAGGTAGAGAAAGACATCTTACTGCAGGCCCTTAGTGCACATGGATGGTGGACCCTCTTAATGGACAAAAACACCTGGACCTTCAATGCATGTTGTGACACTGAACACAACCAAAAAACTGTAACCAAACTGAAAACCAAAGGATAACTTTAACATACCAAAAAAGATTTTATTCAATACTTTCATCCTAATACTTTTTCAGAATACACAAAGTCACAAACAGTTTGTTTAAATAAATGACACCAACCAATTAAAACCTAAATCAATCAATTATGTTAATTACATTGATTCCTTAAAAGATGAAACATTTTTAAGAAAATAACATTATTATTATTATTTCTTTAAATATACTCTATGACTTTTTATAAAAACATTTAATATTAACATCATTCAGTCTTGGATTCTTATCAGAATTCAGTTTGATTTGCCACAAGGCCTCTTTTTGTTCCAAATAGTTATTAAAATTCCCTCCCCTCAAATCTGCCAAACCTTGTTCCACAACTGAAAAAATAAACTTTTTATAATTTTGGCACTGCTGTGTGTACTTAAATAATACATTTTTGTTGTCCTTCTCTCTAATGCTGTATAAACATTCCCTAACCCTTACATTCACAGCCGTGTCATCATTCCTACATAAAATGCTGTACAGCCATTACATACACCTATACAGACCACCCCTCTACTCTTACAAGAAAAATGTCGGGGGACCCTGATGACATAAGATAAGTGACTCAAATAAACATGAGATTCCCTCCAAAATACATCTACAAATGTTGCAACTTCCACATTTATGCATACCACTATGCTTGTTTGTGTTGAAATAATATGCCTTAACTCTAGTGCTGTCTCTCTGTAGTACCTCAAGTAATGCTGATACTAGATACAATCCAAAAGGTACAGGACGGCACAAATCGAGTCCTCAGCTGGAACAGGAAGCCTTTAATATAAAACAATACAAACGAACTGAATACGGTACAAGCAAAAACCAAGCAGAGTGAATACAATAAGCAGTGTTAAGCGCTTTCATCTGCAATAAGCAGACTTCATCAGAACTGCTATAATCCATCTTCCTATAGCATTTATACACCTGCTTTGGCGCCAAAACTTTTTGAATAATTAAAGCTGTATTAGCTCAATATCCAACTTCTTGTCGCATGTCCTGTAATGTATCCTTGCACATTTATTATTATAAAACCTTGTATATTGAACACATCGATGCTTTACAAATATATGAATAATAAAATATATACATATGTATATATTGTATAAAATATTATATTGTATACATAAAGTAACATTATGAACTAAAATCATACCAGATGCCCTTTCCACCTGAATGAATATATAGAAGTGACAATATATATTAAAATAACTTAAATATATGTATTGATAAAAATAAAAATAATATATACAAAAATATATATGTAAAAAGACTATATAGAAATTGTGTAACCTAAGGACTTAAGGGCTAAGGGGAAATTAGAAAAGGCTTAATACTAATATAATAATTAACACCAGGAGGTCTTACTGCATCTGTTAAAATTTGCCATTTACTCTCCTTCTTCGCTAATGAGTTTTTAGTATTACCTCCTCTAAGTGAATGTACAACATGGTCTATGATGATAAATTGAAATCTGTGAGTCTCGCCATTCTTAATGATATGTCTACATAGGGCGTTTTTGTTGTCCCCTTTTCTTATACTATACATATGATCATATATTCGATGTTTGAATTGTCTCTCCGTCTTCCCAATGTAGAAGGCTGGACATACTTCACAGATAGCTAAATAGACCACAAATTTAGTATTGCAATTTCCACCTATCCCTTTTATATAGGTTTTGTTAAAATTCTTTAGTCTCACACCCTTGTTTTCACTTATATACTTGCACTGATTGCAAGCACCACATTTGACTGTAGCTTTATTAATGGTACTATCATATTGTTTTCCAGACTCAATCAACCTTTTTAGATTGGGTGCTGTTTTGTAAACAATTTGAGGATAACTACCCACTCTTTGTACTAAATGGTCATCCATAATGATCAAGTTCCAATGATCCCTGATTATATTCTCAATATATTGGGTCACAGGCGAATAAGTCAATACACACGCTCGGTGGAAAACCTCCCTTTCTTTGTTGTTCTTTTGTATGATAGAATTACCCAGTATAGGTGTATATTTCCCTTCCCATTGAGCACTGATGTTTCTGATAATATCTTTGATTAGGTACTGCGGATATCCTTTCTCCTGAAACATTGAACCAATGAGTTGTACTTCCTTTAACATAATGTCCTTGGTGGAGGACATTCGCGCTGCTCTTATGCACTGTCCTTTTAATATATTTTTGAACACGTTTCGGATGATTGCTACTATATTCAAGATAATCATTCGAAAAGGTTTCTTTTCTATAAATTCTAGATTTGAAACCATTATCTCCATGTTCTATATATGTGTCCAAATATGATATCCCTTTGTTATTACATTTGTAAGTGAAACGCAAAAACTCAGTGGTTTGATTAAGGTACTCAATGAATGTTTCTATTAATGTTTCAGGTCCTTCCCATAACAAAAATATATCATCCAAAAATCTTGTGTAAAACTTCACATATTTATAAAATTCACACTGGAACACTTTTTCTGTTTCCCACTCTAGCATTACCAAGTTGGCAAATATGGGGGCACAAGATGCCCCCATAGCAACCCCCTTAATTTGCTTAAAAAATTTGTTTTCAAAATAAATGTAGTTGTAATCCAGTACTAAGCCCATCATGTCGGTGAGAAGGCAGATCTTATCCCATTCAAAATTTGAATATTTCCTTAAACTACTGCTAAAGTACTCAAGGCCTGTATCCTTGGGGATACTTGTAAACAAATCAACCACATCAATGGTGACAAATATAAGTCCTTGGTTCCAAATTGTAGGAGTAAGAGAACTTAAAAAGACCCAAGAATCTTTCACCAGATGTGGTACATTGCTATATACCGGTTTGACCCAACGGTCAATAACGACCCCTATAGGATATGTTTTGGACCTACTACCTGAAATGATGGGCCTAAATGGTGGTTGAACTAGATTCTTATGTGTCTTAGGAATGCCCACAATGGTGGCTAGCGTAGGATTTTGGACAGTGAGAAATTGAAGTATTTCATCATTAATCCTATGGTCGATATAGTACTCTTCTAAGGTCAGATCTATCCTTCTATATCCAATGTTTATTTCATTGAGGGATACAGCATTGTAATTGTCAGTATCATGCAATAAGTTGTATATTTCCTTGATGTAATCCAATTGATTGAAAATAACAATGCCTCCTTCTTTATCAGGTTTCATCAATCTCACTTGCCTATTGTTAATAAATTCATCCAGGCATTGTCGTTCCCCTTTTGTCAAGTTGTCACTCCAAACACATAATTCCTTATTCTGTTTTTTTCCATAAGTTCTATACAACCTATAGATGTCTTGACTGACAATTTTCTCAAAACACCCTATGACTGGGTTATTAGTAGGTATGTATGTACTTTTTTTCTTTAAATAGTGTGCTTTACTTAGATATCCTGTTATCTTAACCTGGTAATTTCCATCTATATCAACATCTATCTTCTGATTATCCTCAAATTCAATAGCCAAATTTAATCTCCGACAAAATAATTTTAACTCTAAAAGGGTCGCAATGAGATTAAATCTAGAAGTAGGTATGAATTTAGTACCCTTTGAAAAAAGGCTGTAAAAATCCTCCGTGATAGCCAAATTGGTGTAATTGAAGACCTTAAAACCTTTATAAGTAGATACAATATGAGAGTATTGAAGTTCATCAGAATCAACCTCACCATAATTGCTGGTGATTTTTTCTAGAAAAAGTTCATGGCCGCATGATACCTTATCCTGACTTACATCTGAGAGTAATCGACCTGTCATACTATCGGATACGTAAGTATCCTGCCTGTCCAGAACGGCTATTTCCTTCTTCTGTTTCCCACTGTGTGCCAGTTTTTTGATAGTGTGTAGTTCCTGTCATTTCTGTCAGTGGCTCTATAAGTTTCATATCCCTTTTCTGGTCCATTTTTTCTCTGATATTCTTCTTTCTCCCCAAATGACTTGTTTCTAGGCCAAATATACACTCTCTGCTGTGTGTATAGATCTAAATCACATGCAATTTTCCTACTCTTTCTCTCATAAATGTTTCTAGCCTTTTGGTCAGCAGAAATATACTGTCTTTCATACAAATCAGTCCATTGCAAAAAATTAGCATCAGAGACAATAATTTCATTAATTAATTCCACTTCATTGATTAATGTAACAATCTTTGCATCATTTTTCTTAATTAATAATTCCATAAATTCATATCCAAACTTATCAAATAATTGATTGAATTCATGCATAGTCTCTGTGTTAACATCTGTACCCAAGGGCAATTTAAAAAACCTAATACCTTTGGGAACTATTTTCAATGTGAGACATTTCAAAAAATATGCATTTTCTATTTTTAAATTTTTAATAGATAATAGTTTTTTACCCATAGTATAAATTTTGTCCTTTAAGGAATCTTTTGTTGCCGTGTTTCTTGCATTTAATCTAGCATAGTCTACTTCACTATCACATGTATAATATCCATCCATTTTGCCATATTTAGAAAAAACAACATCCTCATTTAAAAAAAAATCAATGTGTTCAATATACAAGGTTTTATAATAATAAATGTGCAAGGATACATTACAGGACATGAGACAAGAAGTTGGATATTGAGCTAATACAGCTTTAATTATTCAAAAAGTTTTGGCGCCAAAGCAGGTGTATAAATGTTATAGGAAGATGGATTATAGCAGTTCTGATGAAGTCTGCTTATTGCAGATGAAAGCGCTTAACACTGCTTATTGTATTCACTCTGCTTGGTTTTTGCTTGTACCGTATTCAGTTAGTTTGTATTGTTTTATATTAAAGGCTTCCTGTTCCAGCTGAGGACTCGATTTGTGCCGTCCTGTACCTTTTGGATTGTATCTAGTATCAGCATTACTTGAGGTTCTATTGTATCGGTATGGAGGGCTCTATCGAGATGCTAGCAGCTGTATCGGACAGGGGAGAGATCAACAAGCTTCAAACTGAAATTTTGGAACTGAAGGAAGAGATGGCTCGTTTAGCAGATTTAGTGAAGCGTTCGCTTACTGCTATACATACTACAGGAGGAGATACTATCATTGAGTCACGGCAAGACGCCACGGATGTGTACGCCTGAGAATCAGTTACCAAAGCTGAAACATTAGCTAGAGTTAACACTAGCTCTCCATTTTCTCTACCTAATGGACAAGTACAATGCCATAGTGATGGAAATTCGTCTCCTATTCATACATTAGACTGCCCCACCTTAAGCCTGCATCAAAATGTCAGTAGGAACTTATCTAATGATTTTACCTTTGACTTTAGTATGTTTAACGTGGACTGTGAAGCAGGAAGAATGGGGGCGAGACCTAAGATCAAGAATGCGGTTAAAACATATGCCGGTGTGTCTAAGGGACATGGACATAAATCTAAAGGTATTGAAACTCAATGTAAAAAGACAAATACGATCAATGATAAAAAATGTAGTAGCCATAGATGTACAGGAGATAAGCATAACATGTACCGGTGTGGGCAAAGCAATGCTGATATCAGAGAACAGTTAGAACGTTTTTTAAATGAGGATGTCGTTTTTTTCTAAATATGACAAAATGGATGGATATTATACATGTGATAGTGAAGTAGACTATGCTAGATTAAATGCAAGAAACATGGCAACAAAAGATTCCTTAAAGGACAAAATGTATACTATGGGTAAAAAACTATTATCTATTAAAAATTTAAAAACAGAAAATGCATATTTTTTGAAATGTCTCACATTGAAAATAGTTCCCAAAGGTATTAGGTTTTTTAAATTGCCCTTGGGTACAGATGTTAACACAGAGACTATGCATGAATTCAATCAATTATTTGATAAGTTTGGATATGAATTTATGGAATTATTAATTAAGAAAAATGATGCAAAGATTGTTACATTAATCAATGAAGTGGAATTAATTAATGAAATTATTGTCTCTGATGCTAATTTTTTGCAATGGACTGATTTGTATGAAAGACAGTATATTTCTGCTGACCAAAAGGCTAGAAACATTTATGAGAGAAAGAGTAGGAAAATTGCATGTGATTTAGATCTATACACACAGCAGAGAGTGTATATTTGGCCTAGAAACAAGTCATTTGGGGAGAAAGAAGAATATCAGAGAAAAAATGGACCAGAAAAGAGATATGAAACTTATAGAGCCACTGACAGAAATGACAGGAACTACACACTATCAAAAAACTGGCACACAGTGGGAAACAGAAGAAGGAAATAGCCGTTCTGGACAGGCAGGATACTTACGTATCCAATAGTATGACAGGTCGATTACTCTCAGATGCAAGTCAGGATAAGGCATCATGCGGCCATGAACTTTTTTTAGAAAAAATCACCAGCAATTATGGTGAGGTTAGATCTGATGAACTTCAATACTCTCATATTGTATCTACTTATAAAGGTTTTAAGGTCTTCAATTACACCAATTTGGCTATCACGGAGGATTTTTACAGCCTTTTTTCAAAGGGTACTAAATTCATACCCACTTCTAGATTTAATCTCATTGAGACCCTTTTAGAGTTAAAATTATTTTGTCGGAGATTAAATTTGGCTATTGAATTTGAGGATAATCAGAAGATAGATGTTGATATAGATGGAAATTACCAGGTTAAGACAGCAGGATATCTAAGTAAAGCACACTGTTTAAAGAAAAAAAGTACATACATACCTACTAATAACCCAGTCACAGGGTGTTTTGAGAAAATTGTCAGTCAAGACATCTATAGGTTGTATAGAACTTATGGAAATAAACAGAATAAGGAATTATGTGTTTGTAGTGACAACTTGACAAAAGGGGAACGACAATGCCTGGATGAATTTATTAACAATAGGCAAGTGAGATTGATGAAACCTGATAAAGGAGGAGGCATTGTTATTTTCAATCAATTGGATTACATCAAGGAAATATACAACTTATTGCATGATACTGACAATTACAATGCTGTATCCCTCAATGAAATAAACATTGGATATAGAAGGATAGATCTGACCTTAGAAGAGTACTATGTCGACCATAGGATTAATGATGAAATACTTCAATTTCTCACTGTCCAAAATCCTGTGCTAGCCACCATTGTGGGCATTCCTAAGACACATAAGAATCTAGTTCAACCACCATTTAGGCCCATCATTTCAGGTAGTAGGTCCAAAACATATCCTATAGGGGTCGTTATTGACCGTTGGGTCAAACCGGTAGATAGCAATGTACCACATCTGGTGAAAGATTCTTGGGTCTTTTTAAGTTCTCTTACTCCTACAATTTGGAACCAAGGACTTATATTTGTCACCATTGATGTGGTTGATTTGTTTACAAGTATCCCCAAGGATACAGGCCTTGAGTACTTTAGCAGTAGTTTAAGGAAATATTCAAATTTTGAATGGGATAAGATCTGCCTTCTCACCGACATGATGGGCTTAGTACTGGATTACAACTACATTTATTTTGAAAACAAATTTTTCAAACAAATTAAGGGGGTTGCTAGGGGGGCATCTTGTGCCCCCATATTTGCCAACTTGGTAATGCTAGAGTGGGAAACAGAAAAAGTGTTCCAGTGTGAATTTTATAAATATGTGAAGTTTTACACAAGATTTTTGGATGATATATTTTTGTTATGGGAAGGACCTGAAACATTAATAGAAACATTCATTGAGTATCTTAATCAAACCACTGAGTTTTTGCATTTCACTTACAAATGTAATAACAAAGGGATATCATATTTGGACACATATATAGAACATGGAGATAATGGTTTCAAATCTAGAATTTATAGAAAAGAAACCTTTCCGAATGATTATCTTGAATATAGTAGCAATCATCCGAAACATGTGTTCAAAAATATATTAAAAGGACAGTGCATAAGAGCAGCGCGAATGTCCTCCACCAAGGACATTATGTTAAAGGAAGTACAACTCATTGGTTCAATGTTTCAGGAGAGAGGATATCCGCAGTACCTAATCAAAGATATTATCAGAAACATCAGTGCTCAATGGGAAGGGAAATATACACCTATACTGGGTAATTCTATCATACAGAAGAACAACAAAGAAAGGGAGGTTTTCCACCGAGCGTGTGTATTGACTTATTCGCCTGTGACCCAATATATTGAGAATATAATCAGGGATCATTGGAACTTGATTATTATGGATGACCATTTAGTACAAAGAGTGGGTAGTTATCCTCGAATTATTTACAAAACAGCACCCAATCTAAAAAGGTTGATTGAGTCTGCAAAACAATATGATAGTACCATTAATAAAGCTACAGTCAAATGTGGTGCTTGCAATCAGTGCAAGTATATAAGTGAAAACAAGGGTGTGAGACTAAAGAATTTTAACAAAACCTATATAAAAGGGATAGGTGGAAATTGCAATTCTAAATTTGTGGTCTATTTAGCTATCTGTGAAGTATGTCCAGCCTTCTACATTGGGAAGACGGAGAGACAATTCAAACATCGAATATATGATCATATGTATAGTATAAGAAAAGGGGACAACAAAAATGCCCTATGTAGACATATCATTAAGAATGGCGAGACTCACAGATTTCAATTTATCATCATAGACCATGTTGTACATTCACTTAGAGGAGGTAATACTAAAAACTCATTAGCGAAGAAGGAGAGTAAATGGCAAATTTTAACAGATGCAGTAAGACCTCCTGGTATTAATGATTATATTAGTATTAAGCCTTTTCTTATTTCCCCTTAGCCCTTAAGTCCTTAGGTTACACAATTTCTATATAGTCTTTTTACATATATATTTTTGCATATATTATTTTTATCAATACATATATTTAAGTTATTTTAATATATATTGTCACTTCTATATATTCATTCAGGTGGAAAGGGCATCTGGTATGATTTTAGTTCATAATGTTACTTTTTTGTATACAATATAATATTTTATACAATATATACATAAGTATATATTTTATTATTCATATATTTGTAAAGCATCAATGTGTTCAATATACAAGGTTTTATAATAATAAATGTGCAAAGATACATTACAGGACATGAGACAAGAAGTTGGATATTGAGCTAATACAGCTTTAATTATTCAAAAAGTTTTGGCGCCAAAGCAGGTGTATAAATGTTATAGGAAGATGGATTATAGCAGTTCTGATGAAGTCTGCTTATTGCAGATGAAAGCGCTTAACACTGCTTATTGTATTCACTCTGCTTGGTTTTTGCTTGTACCGTATTCAGTTCGTTTGTATTGTTTTATATTAAAGGCTTCCTGTTCCAGCTGAGGACTCGATTTGTGCCGTCCTGTACCTTTTGGATTGTGTCTCTCTGTAGTAGTGATTTCAGGTTGCAGTGGTTCTTATATACAAATTGTGGACCAGATATTACAACCTTGTATAAATCATGATTTCCTTCTAATATTTTCCAATTGTTCTGTATAATCTCCCATATGGACCCTCCATCCAAAGTCATATCTAAACAACAGTACATCTTAGAAGCTTTTGCCAAATCCTTCTTGTTATGAAGTTTGGAACAATGAAAAGGAACCTTCAATAAGAAAGGATAATTGGTCTCTCTTTTACTAAGCACCAATTCCACTAGTTCTCTTAAAAACTTTTCATTGTATCCCCTGCTCTTGAATAACATTATTATGAACTCAAATTTTTTAATGAGTTGACTTTTTTCACTTGTCATACAATTGGCCCTAATCAGTTGCCCTTTAGGTATGTTATTCTTTATAAAATGAGTTTGTTGGCTGCTGTAGAGAAAATACCTGTTAGTAAAAGTAGTTTTTCTATGAACCCTATTCACAAACTTGTCCTTAAGCATGTCCCACTCCAAACATACATCCAAAAAATTAACCTTAGTTCCAAAGTTGCAAATTATAAGAAGCCAGAAGCATGATTTAAACCATTCAAGAACAACTCAACTTTTGTCTGATCCCCCGGGATGATAAAAAAACAGATCATCAACAAATCTTTTGTAACAGAAAACCTGAAACAGGTTCATTAGTGCTTCCAGCATTGTAGGTTCCCACCATCCCATAACTATGTTGTCAAAAGAAAGCTACCATAGCTGAAACCAGAGGAGACCCTTTACTAGATGTTCCTGTGTATTCTGCATCTGGGAGCTCACAACATGGACTTATGCCATTGCTGTTAAAAACCATGATTGATATTCAAAGAACTTTACATCTTTTGGATCAAGAATGTGGTAATGACAACCCTGAATGTCTCAGTTCAGAAGAGGATACTGAGACTCTTGTGGAATATAACTTGAGCCACAATGACGAACAAGGTAACAGTCAAGGAGTATCCAGCAAGCCAGTTAAAACCTATGCTGATGTTGCCTCTGTACTTAATGGTTGCTGTGATCCATTTTCTACATCAGAGTGACCTGTAAACACCAGGGAATTAATTTCTTACAAAGAAAATTATGCAGAACTATATAAGTCTTGATTTAGAAAATAAGTATTTTCAGCGAGGTATTGAACAGTGAATATTCCCTAAAGGGCTAAGGTTTTTCAAATGCCCCAATGGGGTTGATATTAATGACCCTTTCTTCATTACCCTCAAAGAGTTTTTCAACACTGCAGGCATCAATCTTTTGAGGTTGTTAGTTGATAACAACCTCAAGATTTTGGCTAATGTGAGAGAAGAAATCTTAAAAATTATCAGTGTTTGAAAACGCATTACCACAATAGATTTGCAGAACATTCTGAATATTTTCTGGTATTAGATGAAGTAGAAAGACATGAAGACTTAGTTATAAAACATAAAAACAATAAGTTAAACAGAGATGTGGCCGCCTATGAAAATAATACTACATATATGATGTTTAATGCTGCAGCTAGGAAAAGTATAAAATATAACAGATACCATGGCAACAAATTGGGATCCTCTCAATTTAAAACTGTTGAACATAAACAGCAAATGGAAGTTAGTAATACTTCCAGTGTGAATCAACTGAATGAAGTGGGCGTAACTTCTGTAAGTGACATCTTGAATGGAAATGAAGCAACATCTTATGGAGTAGCTGAACAGTCAAAAACTATGCAAACAATAGCCTCCGCTGATTTGGCGGCTCAACTGAAATTTTTTTTTTTAACATCAGAGAAGGATAGCAAGACACAAAGATTAAGAACGACCAGGAAGAAAGGATAAATGATGTTGCATTCATCGACTGACAACTAGAAAGCTACTGGACATGGAATGAAAATGTGATTCATTTGCCTAGTTTTGAGTTAAAACCTGTTCATAAAAGGGTGTTAAGAGTTGGGATTGAATTTTGTCCCATCAAAGAAAGCTGACATCACAAACACTCTATTAGACTTTTAAAAGTACACCAGAATGTTGACTTTAAACTATGTTCTAAGGGATATAGTTACCTAACTCGAAGTTTGTTAAACTTTCATGTTACAAATCCTCTTTAGTTTACACTATTAAAGTGTTTGAATCAACGTGAAAATTAAAATCGGGGGGGTTTGGAAAAGGACAATAAAAATAGAAAATATTACAGTAATTTAACTAGTGATGAGAAAAAAGCTTTGAAGGAGCTTACTGACAATAAGCATATTAGAGTAATGAAAAGCGACAAAGGAGGTACTTTGGTTTTAATGGATAAAAAAAGTTATGTAGAGAGAATTGAGGTGATGCTTAGTAACAAAGAGGGGTCATCAGCGGCCCCTTCTTTTGCCAACATAGTTATGGGATGGTGTGAACATATAGTGTTGGAACCACTAATGAACTTGTTTCAGGTTTTCTATTACAAAAGATTTCTTAATGATCTGTTTTTTATCATGTTGGGGGATTAAACAAAAGTTGAGTTGTTCTTGAATAGTGTAAATTATGCTTCCGGCTTCTTATAATTTGCGATGGGGGATGTTGGAACTAACGTTAATTTTTTGGATGTATGTTTGGAGTGGGACACAGTTAAGGACAAGTTTGTGAATAGGATTCACAGAAGAAAGACCTTTACTAACAGCTATTTACACTACAGCAGTCAATATCCTCATTTTATTAAGAATAACATACCTAAAGGGCAACTGATTAGTGCTAGTCATATGACAAGTGAAGAAAGTCAACTCATCGAAAGAATTTGAGTTCATAATAATGTTATTTAAGAACAGGGGATACAATGAAAAGTTTTTAAGAGAACTATTGGAATTGGTGCTTATTAAAAGAGAGAGACTAATTATCCTCCTTTACTGAAGGCTCCTTTTCATTGTTCTAACCTTTGTAATAAGAAGGACTTGGCAAAAGCTTCAAGGATGTACTGTTGTTTAGATATGACTTTGGATAGTGGGTCCATACAGGAGATTATACAGAACAACTGGAAAATATTAGAAGGAAATCACGATTTATACAAGGTTGTAGGATCTGGCTCACAATTTGTATATAAGAACCACTACAACCTGAAATCACTACTACAGAGACAGTACTAGAGTTAAGGCAGAATATTTCAACACCAACAAGCCTAATGGTATATATAAATGTGGAAGTTGCAACATTTGTAGATATATTTTGGAGGGACTTCATGTTTATTTGAGTCACTTATCTTATACCATCAGGGTCCCAGGACATTTTTCTTGCAAGAGTAGAGGGGTGGTCTGTATAGGTGTATGTACTGACTGTATGGCATTTTATGTAGGAATGACGACACAGACTCTGAATGTAGGGGTTAGGGAACATTTATACAGCCTTAAAAAGGACAACAAAAATGCATTATTTAAGTACGCACAACAGTGCCAGAATTATAAAATGTTTCTTTTTTAGTCCTGGAACAAGGTTTGGCAGATTTGAGGGGAGGGGATTTTAAGAACTATTTGGAACAAAAAGAGTCATTGTGGTAAATTAAACTGAATTTTGATGAAAATCCAGGACTGAATGATGTTGTTAATATTAAATGTTTCTCAAAAAATCATAGAGTATATTTAAACAAATAATAATAATGCTGTTTTTTTAATGTGTTTTTTATCTTTTAAGGAACCATTGCAATTAACATAATTGATTAATTGTAGGTTTTAATTGGTTGATGTCATTTATTTAAACAAACTGTTTGTGACTTTGTATATTCTGAAGAAGTCTTAGGATGAAATTGTTAAATAAAGTCTTTTTTGGTACGTTAAAGGTATCCTTTGGTTTTCAGTTTGGTTCCA
The DNA here is from genome assembly GCF_019279795.1 of Protopterus annectens. Lineage (NCBI taxonomy): Eukaryota > Metazoa > Chordata > Ceratodontiformes > Protopteridae > Protopterus > Protopterus annectens. Next base: position 525,310,937 of record NC_056745.1, read on the forward strand.
GGTTTTTGGTTGTGTTCATTTTCATTTGAGACTGGTTTTGAACAGATTTTGTTTTGTTTTTTTTTCACATTGTAACGCTTCCAGCCCACCTATCTGGAATTTTGTAAATAATTATTTCATTTGTGACTATTATTATGATTCCTATGCTTGTCTTACAAATGTAAGAGAACTATATGTTATGTATATATTAAACTACTGGACCAAAAGTGTGTGTTGAACAGGGTTTGTACAGTACTGAACTTCAAGAATGTGTCCACAGTGTATACTACTGGAAAAGAACAGAAATTATATAAACTATATACCTGTGCAAATGTATGTTTTAATAGTAGAAGGTGGAACATACAGAGTTAACTTGCAAAACTTCAAGAAAATAAGTTAAAATTAAAGTTTTTACAATTGTGTTATCTCACAGTTTCAGTTCAATAGCAGACACAATGTCTAGAGCTAAAAGTTTCTGTATTGTCTTGAAACAGAAATAATTACTAGGTTTCAAATGTAAAAGCGTTTTATTGTTTTATGACTTCCAATTTCTACAAACTTCTGAGACATATGTACTTCTCACACAGAGATGTTAAAATTCTATTAGTTTCTGTTTTAGCCTGGGAACTGAAGTTAGGTGACAAAAAGTGATGTCATCCAGGCTAACTCAGCAGTAATACACAACTCTAAACAAAAAACAGATGAAAACCATGAACCAGTAACCCAATAAAAAACAAAATAAACTATATTCACTCTCTGACGTCTCGGCTGCAGTGCCTTCAAGGAGAATATACACCAAATGAAACACTTATTATAAATACTGCATCTAATTACTCAATACAAATTCCAATTAAAACATTTTATTGGGTCACTGGTTTGTGGTTTTCGTCTGATATTAATTTAGGAACTCTCTGAGAGAGAGAGAGAGAGACTATGCATTTTGTATTTTGTCTTTGACCTGGAAACATCCATCATCATCATCACCATCTGCACTTGCCTTGCTAATAGTAAATGACTAGGGAAAAGTAATTTCTTTTAGATATAGATAAAATATAGTAAAGTTTAGTTTATATGTTTTCTGTATGTAACTGAGACTGTCCTGCATTGTTGTTTTAAATATTTCCTGTGATTTTGAACTCTGCAGTTACTGTGTTTGTTCACTGAGTATTGTTTTGTTCTTTTATTATTTATTATTAAATATATTTAAACCTATCTTTATGGCTGATATTTGTGAGACATATTTAAACTCTTAGATTATTTGCATATGTATTTGGTGATATTATATAGGCCACTCCTAAATAGCCTTGCAAGTCTTGGTCAAAACTACCATTTGGATTATTAGTAACATTACACAGTAGGATTGGACGCCTTTTGTTAAGGGCTTTAAGTAGCTGATAAAGAGCTGGCTGGTGTAGTGATAACTACCTTATAGTCTGGGCAGAAGGGGCATAGCTACTAAAGCTGTGCCAGCCTTTCCCATGTGTGTGTGTGTGTGTGTGTGTGTGTGTGTGTGTGTGTGTGTGTGTGTGTGTGTGTGTGTGTGTGAGTGTGTGTGTGTGTGTGTGTGTGTGTGTGTGTGTGTGTGTGTGTGTGTGTGTGTGTGTGTGTGTGTGTGTGTGTGTGTCAGCTACTTGGGTAGGAACATGAAGCACTGGTTGGACAGACAGGGTGCTGGAGGTTTTGGCTTGGCCACTCGGTTGAGATCTCAACCCTACAGCTGTGCCAGTGGGGAGTCTTATTGGAGATCTGGAGAAAGAGGGAGAAACCAGCCTCAGACTGACTGTGATCTCTGTGTGCTCTTAAGGGAAATTGCACTTTACTGTGTATGTACTTGCAATCCTCCCATTGTGTATGTCCCTCACTGTTACCAGTGGCGAGGACTGAGGCTCCTTGATTACTGGGCCAGTGCAGAAGTATCACATATTTGTATGGCAGGGTCTAGATATTACTAAACACTGTCAGTGGCCATAACAGATCACAAGATCAAGTATTCTGTTGGGCCACCAACATGATCTGTCATGCCAATAACAAGGCAACCCTCCTTGCACAAGACTGGATGGCAATAGCTGTGGTCTGTGTAAACAGTCATCCAAACAGTTATGGAGAAATTTCTATCTGGGCTGCAATACTGCTTCCACATAGTAAGTGGAGGAATTGACATAGATGCAGAACTTCAATCACTACTATGTATGTCAGTGAGTGACACCTCAGGTGGGTATTCCATAACACACACACACACACACACACATATATATATATATATATATATATATATATATATATATATATATATGTACATGTGGGTGTAAAAATATATAAAACGTAGCACAACATGCCAGAAACAGATATAATCATTTAATTCTTAAAGCCACATAAGGTCATCAGCTACTACATGAGTCTGCACAAGTTACATGGCCTACTTTTTTTTTTTTTTTTTTTGCATGAGATTCAGTTTCATAGCTGCAGCGTCACTGGAATCTAGAAGTGTAACCAAGTAAGTGTGTCTGTTTCTTGTCACAGATGCTGCAGTGTTTAAGTACTCCACCACTGCTGTAATGATACCTGATGTTGGGAAATATCTGTGCCTGATAATGCTGTCAGCTACAACATGTGAAGTCTGCAGCTACAGAGCCACATTCAGACACTGGTAACATTGTAAGAATATCATCATTCCCTTCCACAGATGCTGCTCCATTGCTTGTGTAACCCAGCCCTCTGTCACAGGAAACTGTTGCAAGACAGGAGTTGGTCAACACTGCAGCACAGGGAGCACCCTCATTCTCTGTACCTCAGACAGTAGTGCATGAGGGTAGCTCCCATGTGGATAGGGGAAAATAAGGGCTAGCATACCAGTGATCATCAATGCCTTGGCTCCGACTCCACAAATGAGCAGACTACCTTTGTGGCTGTCACACAATGTACAGAACAGTCATACAAGCACAGGCTGACACAACCACAGCCATTGTAGAACTGACAGGTGTGGTACGTGGGTTGCATAACCACCTCAGAGAGGGCTTTGTACAATGGGAACCCATTTCCTCAATATGTTAGTGTGCAACCACATACACTGTGGGCATTGCTGTTATTATGACTGATCCTCTTCCACATATGATGGGAAGGACCACTGTGGGATGATCAAGAGCTGGTCTAGGTCCCATAGTACTATATCATTCATACTTACGATAAGTGTCAAGGGCACTGTGCTCCACTGAGGACACACTCACAGGCAGGGTGAATGTGCTGCACCTACTTATGGAATGTTCCACTATTCTTTCTTATGACACACAACATAATCTGTGCCAGCTATGGACTGTGCAAATGACATTATATGAAGGAGGCACCCCCATGGATACAGATGTGCACAGACAGAGCACACATCTCCCGACAGTGCCCTGTACCTGTCATTGATAAACATACATAGTGCAGCAACTTCTGCAGGAACTGCAATCTCACACATGCCAATAGACCAGCTACCTCCAACTAACTCTGCCAAGTACACAGCACTGGAGACACCATTCCATCCTCTTGTAGTTTTTCCAGTTCACCAGACTCGTAATGCTATCACACACACACACACACACACACACACACACACACACACACACACACACACACACACACACACACACACACACACATACAATCCCATATCTGGGACTGTAGGGACTTGGAATTTTGAGAGGTTATCACTTAACGTTACTGGGGTTACAAAACTGATTTTTATTTCAAAGGAGACCACTTTGTGATCTGACCTTAACAAAGAGGACATGACATGGGGGAGGGAGGAGCCTGTAGCATTTTCTCATACTTGTGAGTACCAGGTCTAATACGTATGTACCTCAAGTGGATATACACAGTATCTAGTCTAAGGAGTTTGTGTTTACAAAGTCCAGGAATCTCTCTGTATGCAAATTAGAGGTCATGTAATATTCCCAGTCTATAGATGGGGTAATTAAAGTCCCTCATTATTATGGTATTTGTTTGAATGATGAACATCTTTAGTAAGTCTAAGTATGAACTATAGGTTTCCGGGGACATAGAGGGTGGCCTATAGCTTGCTAGGGTACAGTATGGGATTTTTGTCTATAGTAATCTTTACATGGAGAACCTCTAGCAAGTTGTCCTGTTTCATCAAACTAGAGGTATGCTTGTTATTGATGTAGAGACACCTTCACCTTTGGTCCTTGTCTGTGCAGTTGCTGGTCTAAATGTGTGAAAGGCATTGAAGTCTTGCACAGCCAGGGTACTTGCCTCAGCTTTAATCCATGTCTCTGTAACTGCAGAGATATCTGCATTCTCCAAGGTGAAGAGAACCTGGAGGGAGTGGAGTTTCATGTTTCTTGCATTGAGTAGTAACACCTTTAGATTCTAATCAGTTGATTTTGCTATGTTGGAAGGTTTGTCGATTTGGCATTGCTAAAAAGGATCTATGGGGAGGACACTGTATTAGCCAATACTTGAAAGCCTAGAGGGGAGAGGTGCAGATTACCCTTGACAAAGTAAAGCAATTTGTTAACCATACTTTCACATTTTAGCAAATATTTTATCCCATTAAAATGTCACCAGAAACTAAACCAATTATTAAAGTCAGTCATCTTTTGTTCGTATTGTGGCATCATCCTTGGTGAAGGTGGAATGCTGCTCAGTGATAGGCATGTACCAGGCTGTAATACATGAGAGTTCCATAATGTTTCTCTTCATATTGTCTAGTGAGGTATATCTCAGGTCATCTACCCCTGCATTGACTATGGCTGAGTCGTACTGGTACCTGTGGTACTTTATTTAGTGGATCATAGCTCCTCATAGGCAACTGTTATTTTCCCTTTTTCAGTCTGGTGAGTGGGGCATCAGTATGTCACACAATGGAGTCCTCTATGACTAGAGTCCTGGTTAGTGTGTTGACTTGCTTTATGGGCTTTGTATTTGAGGCACCACTGGGTGTGGTTGTATGTGTAGTGTTAAGTGCTGCTTTTGTTGCATGTTTTTGGGTTTTCTGAGAATAACCTTTGCAGGTAGAGTGTGAGGTCTTTGGGGTTTGGAAGATTGCATTTAAATGTGTCAGCATTGGTTGGTCAATGTGTGAAGTGCGTACTATGTGTGGTGGCTTTAGCGTGTGTGTGTTTCTTACAACTTGATTGCTATTCTGTATGCATGTGTGCAAGAGCTTTGCCTTTAGTGACACTATGTATATATATATATATATATATATATATATATATATATATATCGGACACACGCTTGACTAGCATATATCCGAATCACAAAACATCGAACACACATACACAAAAGCGCTTAACATCAACAGGTGCTTTCGTGTATGTGTGCCTGTTTCGTAGATCGAACTACAGTGGTGGCAAGGGAAAATTCCGTTTTCCGCACTGTAGTCCGATCTCGGATCTCCGGAGTGAGAATAATAAAGTAGGGGGTGGGGGTGCAGGGGGGCAAAGCCCCCCTGCAGAAATGTAGATTATTTTTTTTGAACTACACATACACGGAAGTGCTTTTTGATGTTAAGCACTCTCGTGTATGTGTGTTCGATGTTTTGTGATTCAGACATTTGCTAGTCGAGCATGTGTCCTAGACCCATATATATATATATATATATATATATATATATATATATATATATATACGTATGTGTATATATATATATATATATATATATAGATATATATATATATATATATATATATATATATATATACATATATCATATACTGCATCTGTTTCTTTAAGGATTAAATGGCTGTCAGTGAACATGAGACAATAGATGTATTGTCTCAAGATTCCCATATTCACCAAACTGGCTCTGAAGAAACTGGGAAGGTGCATATCCATGATGTCAGGTCCTTTATTAGGTAAACTACAAAGCTGTGGTGCACAAGGGATTAATACAGGACAACTAATGTTGCTTTTGCAACTAGTGACTAGACTAGGCAGTATAATACTAAATTTAAGAGGCAGTGCTCCTCAACATTGAAACTAGCTGCTCTCTGCTTCCCTAATGCACTAAGTAGTTGCTCTATAATCACAGAGTTACTTGGTACAGCTTCAGAGATAGTTCTATGGGAATAATTACCTTCTAGGCATCTGCTACTATACAGGATATTGCTAACCGCCACTGTGCAATGAGCAGTTCTGTGCAAACATGCCACATTTATACAGGCACTAAAAACACAGAGAAATTACTAATAAGCCTTCTGGACAATAAATGATTACACTCATAGCCCTTCCTGTGTGTTTCCCAACTTGGACAGACCAGGCAACCACTTACTGCCACTAGGTGAATAATACCGGCCTTCTTAATATAAAAGCGCATAAAACATTTACTAAGTGCAATGCTGTCCCAGTAATTTAATCAGCTAACTAATCACTGCTTAATATGTTTAATCTGGCCCACAGCTGTAAGCCAGATGCTGCCTCTTAGCTAACATCATGGCATACTGTGTCTACCTCTGCCTTGTAAGGTCCATACGCTGCAGCAAGGTCCTCCACATCACCTAACCAAACACCTCCTCTACTGATGACTCAAGCAATCCTTTTACACCTTAAAATGTACAAGTTTTAAAAAGTTTCTTGTTTTATGTGTTAGTTACTATAGAACCTAACATTAGGGGAAGAGATGCCAAGAACATGTTAGACACCTTGGAATACGAGTGGCAAAAAAGTTTAAATGCCACAATTTTGACAGGTTTGAATGATTATATTAATGTGTTTTAAATAAACAGAAGCTTAAGACCACATACAAGAAATTATTTTAAAGAATGGGCATGATTGTGTGTCCTGTGGTTGATAATCTAGAATAAGAAATGATTTGATTGCTGATTGGGTGCGTGCCATTTTCAAAGGAGATCTGGGGAGAAAAGCTCCAAAGTATTACAAAAACGTTTTAAGAATAATAATTTTACAGTCTTTAAAAATAATACAAAAAACAAACACAGTTTTATTTTATTTATTTATTTTATTTTACATTTGTTGACCGGGCTAGTCCAGCTGGATATATGTCCATTTTCAGTAGAGGCCCGGGGAGAAAAGCTCCAATGGTTATTACAAGTTTAAACAGAAAATAGGCACTACAAGATTACAATTTATAAACAGAGTTAGTTAATATATGTAATATACAAATATGATAGGAGCAAAAACAAAAGAGTAACAATAATATGTCTTAAAAAATGAAATAAAAAGTTTTTTGTTTTTATTTATGGATTACAATGGTCATACAGTATATATGAGATAACATTTATCTACACAGATGTTATGTAAAGGGAGAGCTATCAAGGATACAGGGTGAAGAGAATGAAACAATTATGGTAGGAGAAAAGAGAGAGAGGAAGAAGGAAAGTTAATCTGGGTTGGTACAGGAGCAAAGCCAGTGATTATTGAGATGCATTTTCAGTTGTCTTTTAAAAAGTGGTAGTGCGAACAAAGATGAGATATCAGAGGGTAGTTTGTTCCACATTTTTTCAACAGAGTTGGAAAAGAGGCAGTCCCCTGCAGAGTTATTGGGTTTGGTAATATTAATCAGTAGTTTGTTTGAAGAACGTAGTTGTTTCATGTTATTGTATGATATAGAATATTGTGAGCTATTAAAAGCTGTTGAAGCATGAGCTTGTTGGGAAGTTCAAGCCAACCTAGATGTCTTAGGTTCAGGCAGTGGCGAGTTCTAAACAGGGATCCTGTAGCAAATCTAGCAATATTATAGCAAGTTTCTTGAGGTTGTTTTTGGAGAGATTAGTGTAAATGGGGAAGCATATAGAAGAGTAGAGATAAGGTGAGATCTGGCTAAGGTGGTCCTTGCTTCAGGTTTAAGGAAGGGTTTGATTCTGTAAAGGGATCCAATTTTTTTGTTAACTAATTTTATTGTGTTGTTGATGTGAGAGTCAAAGCTTAGATTATTGTCAACAGTTATTCCTAATAGTTTTGTAGTGGAATCTGGAGAAATGAGAGTGCTATCAGTGGAAGTAAGAGTGAAGTTAAGTGGGGTAGATTTACGGGTAGGTGAGAACAGTAACAGTTTGGTTTTCTTGGGGTTGAGGAGAGGGCAACGGTCTGAGAACCATTGTTCAACAGTGGTAAAAGCTTTTTGGGTAAGAGACTGGAGTTCAGTTTGAGAGGTAGCATTGCAGATTATGGTAGAATCATCTGCATATTGTATGCAGATAGTGTTAGGGATAGCTGATTGGAGGTCATTAATAAAGATAGAAAATAGAAGGGAGCCTAGGATAGAGCCTTGAGGTACACCTAAAGAGATAGGAAGGAGATTAGATAGCAAATTTTTCCAGAGTACTGCCTGCTGATGGTTTTCTAGATAAGATGTAAACCAAGTTAAGGAAGGAGTATCAAGTGAGAGAGATTTTAGTATGTGCAGAAGAAGTTTATGATTAACCATGTCAAAAGCTTTAGATAAGTCAATGAAGACTGAAGATGATAAATTATTGTTGTTGCGGTTGTAGTTGATGGAGTTGGTAAAGCAGAGTAAAGCAGTGGTAGTACTGTGGGAAGGTCTGAATCCATGCTGACAGTTAGCAAGTAGGTTGTTATGGAGAAGGTGGTTAAGTAGTTGTTTATGAACACATTTTTCCATAATTTTACCTAAAGGTGATAGAAGTGCTATGGGGCGAAAGTTTGAGAAGTCATTAGAGTTCCCTCTTTTGTGTAGTGGGATGATGTGAGATATCTTCCAGATAGAAGGGAAAATTCCTTCATTTATAGATCTATTTATCAGACTAGAAATGGGATAGGCAGTGGCTTTGGCTCCTATTTGCAAGAATTCTGCAGGAAGTTTGTCTGCAGAGGGGGTGGTACGTTTTAGTTTTTGGAGCAGTGATGAGACAAAGGAGGTAGATACAGGTTGTAAGTGAAGGGAAGGAGGAGTATTAACAGTAGGTAAGTGTAGCTTAGAGGTGTCAGGAGATAGGTGACTAGCAAGAGTTTGGATGGTATTAGTGAAGAAAGAATTAAAGTCATTGGCTATTTGTGTGGGATTGTCTGGGTTAGAGTCCTGAGGGTTCGGTGTGATAGAGTGGCCTGGGGATAAAAGATTATTAATAGTGGCCCAGAATTTTTTAGGTTAATTTTTGGAGGTTTGTTGTAATTGAAGGTAATAGTTCTTAGTTTAAATAGTTTAAATTATTACACCAAATTAAACATAACATGAAAACACTGGTTAAGAATAGATTGCAAGTTATATGATAATATTTTAATACTTACATAAATTTTAGCCAGTTTATAGAGAAAGTAAAGATAAGTTAGTATAATATAAACAGGAAGTGCAATATGAAATGAAAGAAAAGCGGACTTATGGTCAGGGGAGCCCGCAGGAATTTTTGCAGGGGGGTGGAAACCCAGAGCCCCACCCACACAGCCCCACCCCCTCCACCCACGGAGTCCTCCACCCACACAGCCATTACAGGGTCCCATTACTTGGCTATTTCTCCCCAGTTGCCATAAACACTGTTCAAAATTCTCAGTGTGCATACTGTTTTATGCTTTACTTCTATAATGATTACAGATATCTGGATTTAATTAGGAATCCGTGCTAAGTTTTTTTAACATACCCCATGTACATTGCAACTAACTCAAGGGAACTTTCAGCTGGCAGCCCTTTTGAATTCTGATCATGAAGGCTTGGCTGTTCAGTTCTCTATACTGGAATAAATTCTCATTCATTGCTAATAATCATTTTATTTACTTGGGTACTAAAAGAGTTTTCCTTTTTACTTACCATAAAGACAAGGTATCTGTTTTATCTCAAAATACTTCTTCTTGTTTTATTTATTTATTTATAAGTGACATAGAAACAACTACTGGGGAATAGAGTTCATTAGCTCAGTATTGCTCACGTAGGACACTAAACTGTGTCCCATGAGCCTGTTCAGATTATACAGATTTAAACAGATTAGTTTATAACACTAGTGTTCTTTGGCTTCCAAGATTAGCTCTCAGTAACACAAGTTGCTGTTTAAATAAAAGCTGGCATTCTGTGCTCTGAATGCACAACACATTACAGCTGCATTTAACTTTGTGCAGTCACTAAATTATGTACATCTTTTAATTAATGCTTAATCAAGCATTTCTTCATAATCCCAAAAGTTGCAAATCATCACTTCATCTTTTTATAGATAATTCCAATAGCCTCAATATATATGTACATTATTAATTCTTTTTTCAAGATTAGTTTTACTGAGTGGGCGAATGGAAATGGCTGACCCTTAGTTATAAGAAACTGGGTCTGCATTATCAGTGATGTGAACAACTTCATATGCTTAACTAAAAGCTTTAGACCTTTTTTCTTGACACAACCATTACAGTATCCTTCCTGTTACTGTGAGAAACAAGAGTAACCATGCATAAGAAGTGTACATATTTATACATATGATTATAATATATACAGATTGTATGAATTATAATAATTTAATTATATCCCTTCTATAATACAGCACCACTTGTTAGGGTATGTTTTAAATTTATAGTTTTGAATGTTTTTCCAGCAAGCAATAAAATTAAACATATGAACCAATAATGACAAACTGCCTAATTCAGAACATTTCAACCATAAAAGACCACTTAAACTTCTGTCATTACAATCCACCAATCTCAGTCAGTATGCACAATCAATGCAGAAGTAAAAAGTCATCTGAATAATTCCACATGATAGAGATCTGAAACGAATGAAGAGGTTGTTGCTAGAAAACAACTTTATATTTCAGTGTTTCATCTACAAATTCAATGCTGCTGCCCTTGAAGAATACACTGCCTACGCTGCATTAAAAAAATGGTAAGCTGGTATATTGCAATAGGGAATGGGTGGTAAGCTGAAAAACAAGTTGATAGTTATTACTATTATTCATCTAATCCAAAGAAGGACATAGTCAGGACTGCAGCACTCCACCCCCCTTAAAATACAAATCTACATATGCTGTGAGAGTAGAACCTATAGCCGTCTGCATCAATATGCAAGTATGCTACCTGCTGTGCTATTAACACTGCTTTAAAATTCTATACCACAATAGTGATAGTCTCTCTTTTGGCTTTCCTGGTTAGGGGTCGCCACAGCAGAACTCCAGTCCGCTAATGATTGGCAGTAGATTTTTACGTGCCGAGTTGCCGGCCCTGATGCACAACCTTCAACGAAGGTAAGCCCATTCACGCCTGTCTCCACATAGAAGACGCTCTAGCTGAGAATCGAACAGGACAACGTCTTACTGTGAGGCGACAATGCTACTGCAGCACACCACCGTAGATTCACTACCATTTGCTAAACAAAAGTGTTTCACATTTTAAGCAGACTTAGCATGAGCAGCAGTAAATTTCTCTTCCCTTGAAGCTTACAATTCCTTCAAAAATAACTTCAAATTTCACCTGTTAACTCTTAACTAGGGCATTTCACTCTCTCTCACACACCTCAACCATTTAGTGCAAAAAATCTGGACAAAGCCCAACATAAATAGGGACAGATTATAAATATTCCTCTCATGAACTTAGAGCATTGCTAGAATAACAGAAGTTATGTTAGTATGCATTTTTCTAAAGGATATGACATCTAAAAGTCAAATATCTGTTATTATTTAGCAACTTCAATCCTTTTTAGGAGGAATATGGGACAAAAATCTGGAGCTGCAGAATTTCTTGGGAAGAAATTGAAATGCAAAGTAACATTAGTCACTTGCATTTTGCCTGCAATTTCATAACATACACTTTTAGATACCTACTGTACCACAATGTGCTAGGTGTGCCCATCCAAAGAAATGTCCCTGAAGTACAGATACATAATCTCACAAAAAATAAAATGAGTGGTTTAGATACCTACTAATAAACCTGATAAAGAATGAAACACTTCAGCTGAGACTTGCACTCAGATCCTTTACCTGAGTCTACAAGATACTTGTATACAAAAATACCAGCTGCATTATTAAAAGAACTACAATATAAATATACTTCTATCACCTTAATCCTTCCCAGCATGAAATCAGTGACTACAAAAGTAATTACATATTACATACAGAATATGCGCTTTCTTCATTTACTGAGAGTTTGTAAAAACACCTCTGAAAAATAATTCAGTACTATTGCTTGAAAGTGAACCCATCCATTTCAGAATATCATGTTTTCCTACTATTAGCTATGAAACTGAAGAGACTAGATAAAATATTTCTTAGAACAAAACAGTGGCTACACAAATAATTTTGCATTAAAATACATAGGAATATGACACACATATACCATGGAGTGTGTAGAAAGAATTAAGTGCTTCAGCGAATAAATGAATCCAGGACATTCAGAATGAATAATTGGGACATGAACAGTTTGACTGAAATTTTTGCTTTTATTTCCTATCATCCTCAAAAAAAAAAAAAAAAAAAAAAAACAATTCTTAATAATCCAAAATTCCAAAAATGCAAGTAAAAAGCTATCAAGAACCCCGCATGGAGTAAAATAAGTTTATTTAACAATGCTGCTATACACTTTCACTGCTTCCTCAGGAAATATTGCCTGATGAAGCATTGAATGCAAAAGTGTATACTAGTGTTGTGTAAATAAACTTATCTTGTTTTACTCCGTGAGTAGTTCTTAATATCTTTATACTTGTATTTACTCCCCATCATACCTGAGAATGACTTCTCCTAGCAAACAAGCTAACAAACAAAGATGTATCTCTGTATCTATCTATAGTATATGTGTGTGTGTGTGTGTGTGTGTGTGTGTGTGTGTGTGTGTGTGTGTGTGTGTGTGTGTGTGTGTGTGTGTGTGTGTGTGTGTGTGGTGTGTGTGTGTGTGTGTGTGTGTGTGTGTGTGTGTGTGTGTGTGTGTGTGTGTGTGTGTGTGTGTGTGTGTAGATGTATGTAAAGTACTGACTACATCATGCATACTCAGTTTTTTCCAATACATTTCTCCAGTTCCATGTCTGATTCTTTGAGTCTTGTACCTTTCCGTTTCCTTTTTTTCATATCTTGTTCTGGCAGCACTCTTACTATTCTATTCCCGTTTTATGTCACTGCTTCTATCTGCCATGAGACGGCATGCCTCCTCGATCTCCAGTGCATGAAAAAAAGAAGAACATGCTAGCACAGTAATCTTCTGATGGTAGAAGAGACCTTTACCTTGTGGCCTAGTCATATATAAAAAAAACAGTTTCCCCAGTGCATGGCCCTTAATGACATTCATGTGTTCGTGCTGCAGAGTACTTTCTACTCCCTTGTGCAGATAACTTGCCTGCATTCTTCCCTTCTTTGTCTGCCCATTCAAGAGTTCCAGGTAACAAATAATCTACAACGCTGGATAAACTCTACTATACCAATATTTGGCTTACTAGTTTATAAGAATGAATCCTGTAAAATCAAAATGTCAAATCATTAATACATAACATACTCTAACAGATACTTAACTCTTTCCTGATCATTCTATGTGAATTTACTATACTATTATGTAACTGAGTGCACATTACTTAATGTTAACTGATAAAAAAAATTAAATAAAAATACAGTATGACAGGGGAAGAAGATAATCTTTAATGATTTGTAAACTGCTCATAACTTGTCACAATCCTTGAAGTGTATAAAATACCTCTTTCTAACCTTTAGACTCCAGAAAACAGCTTTTCTTGATAAGCAGCAATAAAGACTCCACCATATAATAAAAATGCATACACACCAGAACATAACTGTTAAACATACTGTGCATGTCTCTCTGCATATCTGTAAATTACTGAGCCATGTCTTTTTAAACCTGTAGTAAATGTTATGTTCTCCATGACAAAGTTACTAAGGGACACAGTATACAGATAATAAGGCATGACAAGGTACTGGGATTTACCACTACACCAAAATGACTATGTTGTCAATGGAAATAAATCATCCTACAGTCACCATCAAAGGATAAATGTCTAACTATAAATCTAGTTATGCAAAATGTAATTAATGTTTAGTGCTGACTTTGGGTTATTCTGTTGCTAGCAATGCCAAACCCACGTGTGACTGTTTTAATAAGGTTTTTGTCTAAAATGTTTTGCACAGGAAAATTGTTTTGAACAATATACAGATGAACAAATAGTTCTTAGAGAAGTGTGAAATGTTCTTTTGCTCTCCTTGGGCACTTGTAATTTTCACTGCATGCGATACCTGTTTTGATGCAAGGATTCTAACAGTCAAGATTCAGATGCATGTTCTGCAGAGCTCAGCAGTTCTGGCAATAAAAATCTAAGTTCAAGAGGTCATACTGATGCTTTCCTGGTCTTTTAAGTGTTACTTTTTAAATTTAATTAAAGCTGTCTTCCCTCAGCTATAACATTTCTGAACAACAAATCTCCACAAAAAGACTAAGGCTATGTACCCACGGAATGGCATACAGCAACAGTTATCCTGCTCCACAATGGTGGTGCCACAACAGATCCTGGGAACTATCACCCTATAAGCCTGACTAGCCTGGTCTGCAAAGCTATGGAGCGCATTATCATGGAACTCATAAACAAAGACATTGGGAACCTCCAGACACTGAACCCTACCCAATTCAGCTTTGTTAAAAGCAGATCCTGCCTCCTAAACCTAGTTGACTTTTTTGAAACAGTTACCAAGGCCATAGATGAGGGAAAGGTAGTCCACACAGCCTACCTGGACCTCGCTAAGGCCTTCAACACCATTCCCCACTCTGGCATTATAGATAAGCTCACTAGCTTGAACATTAAACCCTATGTCACGAGATGGGTTGCCAACTGGCTCATGGATAGAACTCACTTGGTCAGAGTTGCGGGTGCCATGTCCAACTCTAAACCATTACAGGTGGCATACCACAGGGCTCAGTCCTGGGACCCCTACTGTTTGGTATATACTTCTCTGAGGTACAGGCATGCACGGAAGGACTATGGCTGACCAAGTTCACTGATGACTGCAAACTGGGGGCCATAATCGACTCTCCGGCTGACACAGACATCCTCCAGAAGGGTCTCACGGAGACAAATACCTGGTATCAGAACCATGGCCTCAAGCTAAATGCCAAAAAGTGCATAGTCATCCCCTTTGGGAAAAACAAATTGTCCACGAATTATCACATAAGTGGTAATCCACTAAGTACGGAAGATGTAATTAGGGATCTGGGGACCCAGGTAGATAGCAACCTCTCCTTTGATAATCACATTGCCAAAGTGGTTAGAAAATCCTTCTATGTATCCCACCTAATCACGAAAGGGTTCACATCTAAATCAAAAGAGGTCATTGTGCCCCTCTACTGATCACTCATTATGCCCATAATAGAGTACAATGCCCCATTTGGAATGTACCTTACTCAACACCTGCAACAGCTGGAAAGACCACAGAAGTACCTCACCAAGAGGATCGTGGGCCTCAAACAGATGCCCTATGCAGCTCGACTAAAGAAACTCAAGCTCTACTCGGTTGCTTACTGCCTGCTCAGAGGTGATCTCTGCCTGACGTACAAGGCCATGTCCAACCTGGAATTAATGGACATGCTCCACCTCAAGAAAACCAAATCTCTTAGAGCCACATGCTCCAGTGAGTTAAACCTCAGCACAACAATAAACAGGACATGAGGGAGGGAGAGATTCCTGTCCCAGAGACTTCACTCGCTCTGGAATAGAATCCCAATTTATGTTAGGCAGAGCCCCTCACTGACTCTCTTCAAGAGAAATCTTGATGAGTGGATGTGAAATCGTAAATTTACCCCTGGGATCACTTCAGTGGCCCTGCTAGACAGAGGCACAGAAAACTCATTTAAAAGGGAGGCGAAAGTCAACACATTCTGGCTAGGCTTATAAATTCCCTTGGGCAGATAACCTAGTACCTACCTATGAACCTATGATATGGTGACTCTGTTTGTAATACATGTAATGCTTCAGCAACTAGAAAGACTGCTGGAGAACTGTAATACAAGTGGCCAGACTAACAAGTGCTGTACTTGTTTGAAGCTGGGGTTCACTAGTATGTGGACAAGTGAACAAGAAAAATAAAAAGGCATGAGGATGTCCAGTCTAAAGTTGCATTGATTCTCTAGTGCTTTTGGACAACTGCACAAAGTGTGGGCATTACAGCATGTGTATAAAAATGTTTGAAGAACTGACAACAAATATTTAACAGTTTCTAAAATATCCTCTTTGCCTAACCAAACATAATCCACATAACCTGTTAGCCTCTTTTTAAAGAGAAGGAGAAGGCTTGGCTATTTTGTCTTCTGCTATTGATTAAGGTTACAAATTCAGAAGCGCCACCAGAGGTTTTCTGCAAAAAGAGTTACAGTGTCAACAATTCTTACTAATATCATAGTCATTGGAGTCTTGTACCAATGTAGTCTTGCTGGTTATTACTGCTCTGTGGGGAGCTGACCGCATAACCCTGCCTAGGATAAGCAGCCCTGTTTGAGTTGGAACTGCTTCTTACACACTTAAAACACACATACACATACCTACCTACTTCTTACATACACGCATACACACTCTTACCTACTTCTTACATCCACAGACTCCTACCTACCTATTTCTTACACACACACACACACACACACACACACACACACACACACACACACACACACACACACACACCACACATACACACACACACACATGCACACCTCTTAAACACTTAAACACACACACACACACACACACACACACACACACACACACACACACACACACACACACACACAGTCCTAGACTCCTACTGAAACATTTAAACTATTATTTCTGTTTACTGTATTGCTGTTTAGATCAGCACCTTTGCTCCACAGCACAAGGTTGCCTCTGTGGATTACCTTTACCGCTGTTTATACCTGCAGACCACCCACTAGGAACGTTCTTACCTTTAGGAAAAATCATTTCTCAGTTATATCCTAATTATGGAAATAAACATTCCCCGTGTTTGCCTGGGTCTACCTGATAACACCGACACACCAAAACACAGACAACGAAATAACCGACACGAAAAAAAAGTAAAAAAAAAAAGTTCAAAAACACGAAACTTCACATGCCCAACAAACCAAAATCCCGACAATCAACAAAACAAATACCTTTCTCGAAAATCACACACACAACACAAGCACACCAAAAACCTTACAAGCCTACACTAAACCTTACATACACAACTATCTATGCACTTATCTTAATCCAAACCCTAACCCTAAGGTCCGTCACTATCGCACACTTACCTTACCCGCACCCTAACCCTAACTCATTTAATCCGCCCCTAAACCTCAAGTCTGTCACTATCGCACACTTAACTTACCTGCACCCTAACCCTAACTCACTTAGCCTGCCCCTAAACCTAAACTCCGCCACTATCACACACTTACCTGACCCGCACCCTACCCTAATGACCATCACTATCACACACTTACCTTACCCACACCCTGACCCTAACGTCCGTCCCTATCTCACACCTTAACATGTCGGTGTTCTCAGCATTGGTATTCTCAACTGTCAGTCTTCTCCGTTGTTGATCTGGTGTCGGTGTTCTCGTTGTCAGCGATCTGCGATTTTGGCGTTTTCAGGTAGACCCGTTTGCCTACACAATATTTCAAAGGTGTCACATCCAATTTCCTCTGCTGTGTTGCTCTCTGTCAGTAACTAAGTGGATCTTAAATTTAAAAAAGGACGCTAGATGTCTGCTCTTTACATTTTTGTCGACTTGACCTTTTTACTTTGTTTCTTAGTTTAAAGGAAAGCAAGAAAATGCTCCCAGCCTAGATGTGGATAATTTAAGTTAGCAAACAAAATTACTGAATCACTTTTGGACAAGATTGCAGGGGAGTAAATTCGCAATCTTTATACTTCACATCTGCTAGCATCTTGCAGCTGTCTAAAATGCACAAGGAATAACTCAAGAGCTTCAGGGATGCTCAAGCTCATAGTGACTTTCCTAAATCAACAATGAGCAAACACTTACGACAAGAAAAAGATATAAAAGTTGTGGATCTCCTCTCCAGGATCCATGCTGTGATCACTACTGAATCACTAAAGGATACAGA